>NC_040893.2:4042371-4212371 GCF_900634795.4 Betta splendens
CAGCGTCCTCGTATCTTTTGTCGTTTACAACTTGTGAGCGTTAATATTCTGGTGTGGTGTTTGGTAATTTTCAGCTGTCATAGTGTGTATTGGTCAGTTATAGAGTGCGTGACTGTCACAGCTACAGTGAGAAGGGCCGCTTTTTTTAAGACCAGAACTTCTGTCTTAAATCTTCATACAGCCACAATTTTTACTCTATAACGGTAATTACTTCACTAAATCGTAGTCATATTGTCGTCTTTAATGATGTGTCGGGATTACCCTCCGACCTATAATTAGTCGCTATGGACCCAAAGTGCAGAGAGATCCTGAAAATTCTACCATGGACTCTAATGATAATTTTTGGCGACGTCCTGGGGAGGAAAACGAGGAGAAATATTGAAATTGCACTGTGGTAACAGCTTTTGTCCTCATTAACATAAAATCACACCATTTGCTCATTGAAAGCTTGGGACACGTAAATAAAATGAAATAATTTTGTGATAACTATCAGGGTTTATCTGAAACAAGCCTGTTTATTACAGGGTGAAACTCTGCCTGTACAGAGCAGAGTGAGCCTGATTTCCCGCCTTTGTCTCCATGGCGACGGCGCAGGGCAGATTTAACTGACAGGTCAAACTCCTGCTGATGCTCAGTGTGTAGACAGCAGTTCATGCTTGTTACTGATGATTACTCAACTACAATATTGGATTGCGTAGTAATTGTAGTAATTAAGCACACATTCCTCTAAATCCTTTCAAAATAAAAGCCACCAAGACAAATAATTAGCCTTGAATAGCAATAGTTTCTGCCTTTTAGATGGCGTGAATTATACTGTTTTAAATATAGATAACAGTTAGTAATTACCCACACGTGATTCCTCTACATCCTTCAAATAAAAGCACCCCCCCCAACCAATGCCAATTATTAGCTTAATGCACTGGTTTTGCCTTTTGAATGAGTAGTAAAATTTAAAGAAAATTGACAGTACGCTATACCCCCACACATTTCCTCTAAATCCTTTCAATAAAAGCACCAATTACCATTTAGTACCTTAATGGAAGATTGGATTAAAAAATAAATGTGGTTCTCGAATACTTACCATCGTTAATGGGACATACTTAGAGTTCAGGTAAATAGCCACTCAAACTCTTAGGGTGCTTTTATTCTGAAAGGGCTAAATCTAAATCTTTGCTTTTAATAGCGGCTATTCTTGCTATTGGAATGATAAATATTGACTAAATCTAATGACTATTGTATCGTTTAGTATCGCCCCCACACAACCTCTAAATCCTTTCAAATCAAAAAGCAACCAATTAAGTTATTACCTTAAATGGCAAGATTTTGTGTGTCTGATGGTAAATTTCTTACTAGTGTATTAAAATATACACCGTTAGTAATTATGTACAAATACTGTCTTCAAATCAAAAAGATATCAGCTTATTTATGATTGTCAACAATGCACATTGTCAACCTTTTAATCTGTGACATCTGTAACCGTGGTCAACTTTTGAATCATTGTCATCCTTTAATATGGTCATAGTATGACCTTGGTCCTCTGTTTAATCATCATCTTTTAACGCCATCATTGTTCATCAGTTTTAATCTTGTCAACGTTTCTTCGTTTTCATCGTTTTCACGTTTTGCCGTTAGTCAACTTTGTGACGTCAGCAGCTAATCAGCGTGTGTCATCGTTGCGGCAGCAACGATCAGACTCTTCCACGTAATTTCTCGAGAAAACTTTTTTTAGTTATTTATTATTTCGCCAACCGTTTTTTGGTCGCTATTACTTCTCAACGCTTATCAGATCAGAATCATCGTTCAACGTTCTAAACGTGCGCGTCATCGTTAGGACGATGCAGGCTATTACTTTCACAGTTTCAGCTTTTCAACTTTTAACGTTGATCAAGTTTCCGTTCGTTTTTTTATAAGTGTCTCTGGGAATTTCATCGTTAACTCCAGATTTGAACCAGATAACAGTTTAGTAATACCACACACTGCTCTCTAATCTTTCAAAATAAAGCACCAATGCCAATTATTAGCTTTAATGCACTGTTTTGCCTTTGAAGGGGTAAATTAAAGACTAATTGACAGTTACGTATTACCCCACACATTTCCTCTAATCCTTTCAAAATAAAAGCACCCAATTGCAAATTTATACCTTAATGGCAAGATTGATTAAAAAAATTTGTGGTTCTGAATACTTTACCAATCGTTAGGACTACTTAGAGTTCAGTAAAACGCCACTCAAACTTATTAGGGTGCTTTATTCTGAAGGGCAAATCTAATCTTTGCTTAATAGGGCTATTCTGCTATTGAATGATAAATTATGACTATCTAATGACTATTTTTAGTTTAGTAATCGCCCACACACAACTCTAAATCCTTTCAAAATAAAAGCACAATGTAATTTATTACCTAAATGGCAAGATTTGTTTATGACTGGTAAATTCTATTGTTATTAAATATACACAGTTAGGTAATTATTTACAAATACTTCTTCAAATCAAAAAGATAGTCAACTTATTTATGATTGTCAAAACAATGCACTATCGTCAACGTTTAATTTTGACATCTTTTACCTTGTCAAACTTTGAGTCATTGTCATATTTTAATCTGTCTTAGTATGACCTTGGTCATCTTTTAATCATTATAGTTTTTAATCGCCATCTTTTGTCATCGTTTAATCTTTGTCATCGTTTTCTCGTTTTCATCGTTTGCCGTAGTCAACTTTTTGACGTCCCAGCAGCTTAATCAGCGTTTGCATCGTTGCGGCAGCAGATCAGCTCTCCCACGTAATTTCTCGAGAAATTACTTTTTCTAGTCACAGTGAATGCTGCACAAAGATTCACGTTATTGTTTTTTAAGCTTTATTATTATTATATATTATTTTTCTTCCCCCCGTTTTCTGCATCTAACTAGTCCGCATCTTTCAGCTACAGAAACGATTCCAATATCGAAATGTTCAGCTTTAAGGAGAAGTGTGCTATTACTTTCTCCATTCAGAGTTCATATTTTTCAAGTATTAAGCTTTTTTTAAATTTTTTTCCCATTGAAATGAATGGGAACAACTTTTCAAATTCGCTTCAGCTTTGTCTACTTTCAGCTTTTAACTACTTCGCATACTTTGGCTACAGACACATTCATTTAAACTACAAAATTAATCTTCAATATTCAACTATTAATCTTCCAGAAATCGTTAAATATCTTTAATAGTTTCTGATTTATAGCAGTTTAAATATTGGGTGGTTTTTGGTCAATTTTCATCTTTTCCATAGTGTGTATTGGGTTATTAGAGTGCGTGATGTCACAGCCAGAGTGCAAGGGGACGTTTTTTAAGATAGAAACTTCTGTCTTTAACTCGTCACTACAGCCACAATTTTCACTCTATCAATGTAATTATTTCAGTAAATCGTAGTCATACTTGTCTTCTTTCTAATGAGTGTCTGGCTTTACCTCAGACCTATACTTTAGTCGCTATCAACCTCAAAGCCGCAGAGAGAGATCCCGAAATCTCCATAGACTCTAATGATAATCGGCAGACGTCTGGGGAGAAAAACAAGAGGAGAAGTATTTTGAAATTGCGACTGCGGCTACAAACATTGTCCTCAAACATAAAATTCACACACCATTTGCTCATTGAAGACTTGGGAATCGTTAAAATGAAATAATTTTGTGATATCTATTATGGTTTAGCTGGAACAAGCCTGTTTATACAGGGTAGAAACTCTGCTTTTACAGAGCAGAGTGAGCCTGATTTCCGCCTTTCGTCTCCATGGCGACGGCGCAGCTGCAGATTTCACTGACAGGTCAAATCCTGTTTCTCAGTGTAGACAGCAGTTCCATGCTTAATTACTGGTACTCATCTACACTATTGGATTGTGTAGTAATTAAGCACACACTTCCTCTAAATCCTTTCAAAATAAAAGCACCAGCCAAATATTAGCTTTAATACAATATTTCTGCTTTTAATGGGTAATTATGATATTTAAGATAGATTAACAGTTTAGTAATTACCACACAGCTTACCTCTACATCCTTTCAAAAATAAAAGCACCAATGCCAATATTAGCTTTAACTGCACCTTTTGCCTTTGAATGGTTAATTATGTATTATTTAAAGAATAATTGACAGTTATGCTATACCCCCACACGTTTCCTCTAAAATCCTTTCAAAATAAAGCCACAATTACAATTATTACTTTAATGGCAAGATTGATTAGAACATTCTGGTTCTGAATACTTACCAATCGTTTAATGAGCACTTTAGAGTTCAGCAAATAACCACTCCACACTTATTAGGGTGATTTTATTCTGAAAGTGCTTTAACCTACTTTTTTCTTAATAGGCAATTTGCTATGAATGGACATATTATGACTGTCTAATGACTATTATTAGTTGAGTAATTACTCACACACAACTCATAATCCTTTCAAAATAAAAGCACCAATCCAGATTTTTAGCTTAATAGCACTATTTGTGCTTTTGAATGGGTAGTAATCATGACGGGTAGTGATGACTGTGTTACAGTTTAGCTATTAAGCAACACAAGCCCTCTACATCCTTTCAAAAATAAAAGCCCCAATCCTGATCTTTAGCTAAAGATAACAATATTCTGCTTTCAACAGGTGTATATGACTGTTATTTAGACTAATATACTGTTTAGCAAATACCTGCACAGCCTTTTCCTATTCTTTTTAAAATATAAAAGCACACCATCCAAATTTTTAGCTTTAATAGGACTAATTTATACTTTTTAATGGGTAATCGGACTGTTTATTGTGACTGTTTTACAGTTTAGCTATTAAGCACACACAGCTTCTCCACATCCTTTCAAAATAAAGCCCAAATCCTGATTTTTAACTAAAGATAGCAATATTTCTGCTTCCAACAGGTTTATTATGACTATTAATTAGACTAAAATACTGCACACACAGTTTCTCCAAATCCTTTCAAAATAAAAGCCCCATTCCAGATCTTTAGCTAAAAAGGGCAATATTTCTGCGTTCAGCTGGTGGTATTGTTACTAGATGATAAGACAATCTTAATGTTTAGAAATTGCCTGCACAGGTGTCCCTCGATATCCTTTCAAAATAAAAGTACCAATCGAAATTTTTAGTTTTAATAGCATAAAACTCTGTTTTTGAATGGGTAATTGTTGACAAGTAATGAGACTATTTTAAAGTTTAGCTATAAACACATACATCTCTAAATCATTTTAAAATAAAAGCATTAAACCAATTTTTTTGCTTTGATAGAATAAATTCTGCTTTTGAATGGTCAATTGTAAATCAGCAATAAGTCTACACCCAGGTTATTACTGGTTTATTATTACTAGTTAATGAAACAATTTAACAATTACTCACACAAGCTTCCTGTAAGTCATTTCAAAATAAGAATACTAAACTTTTAGTGCAACTAACTAAGCTCTAAACCTTTTTAATTTATGCTTTTGACTGCTTTTTTGTTATTTAGGACAACTTAATGAGCGCTTTTCCCAGTTTACCAATTTAGGACACACACTTCCTCAAATTACTCTCAAAATAAAAGCACCAATCTAATTATTTAGCCTAAATATCAAATTTGTGAATTTGACTAGTTAATTATAACCAGTTAATGAAACTATTCTACTGTTCAACAATTATCTGCACACACTTCCTTCAAAGCTTTAACTTTTATCAATTTATATCCAAATACTTGTTCTGAAGCAAATTTAAGCCGTATTAAATATTTCCAAAACGTTAAGCTACTCATTAAGCTCTTGAAATCAAAACTATTTAATTACAATATTTAGCCATTTTGATACATTTGGCTATAATTCAACAAATTATTAATTGATTTTCAGCAGTTTGTTAATTTCAGCAAATCTTTTTCGTGTTTCCTCCATATGAAATTCAACTACTTCAGCTTCTTCTGCAAATATTCAGCACTGTTTAATCAATTCCTGTTTCTCCTTAGATACATTCAACTAAGCTTTACATGATTGAGCTATTTCATCTGTTTTAAATGTTTCAGTTACTTTCAGCAACTCTTAGGAATATTTTCAGCTTGGAAGCATTCACTGTGCATTTTCTTATGGAAATGCTTTTCTAGTTATTATTATTATTATTTTTCTTCCCCCCGTTTTTCTGCATCTAACTAGTCCCGCATACTTTTAGCTACAGAAACGATTCCAATATCAAAATGTTCAGCTTTTTAAGGAGAAGTGTGCTATTACTTTTCTCATTCATATGTTTCATATTTTCAAGTTATTAAGCTTTTTTTAACTTTTTTTTCCCATTGAAATGAATGGGAACAACTTTTCAAATTCTCTTCAGCTTTGTCTACTTTCAGCTTTAAACTACTTCCGCATACTTTTGGCTACAGACACCATTTAAACTACAAAATAATCTTCAACTATTCAACTATTAATCTTCCAGAAATCGTTATAAATATCTTTAATAGTTTCTGATTTATAGCAGTTTAAAAATTGGGTGGTTTTTTGGTCAATTTTCATCTTTTCCATTAGTGTGTATTGGGTTATTTAGAGTGCGTGATGTCATAGCCAGAGTGCAAGGGGACGTTTTTTAAGATAGAACTTCTGTCTTTAACTCGTCACTACAGCCACAATTTTCACTCTATCAATGTAATTATTTCAGTAATCGTAGTCATACTTGTCTTCTTTCTAATGATGTGCCTGGCTTTACTCTCAGACCTATACTTTAGTCGCTATCAACCTCAAAGCGCAGAGAGATCCCGAAATTCTCCCATAGACTCTAATGATAATTTTCGGCAGACGTCTGGGGAGAAAAACAAGAGGAGAAGTATTTTGAAATTGCGACTGCGGCTACAAACATTTGTCCTCAAACATAAAATTCACACCATTTGCTCATTGAAGACTTGGGACTCGTAAAATGAAATAATTTTTGTGATATCTATTATGGTTTAGCTGGAACAAGCCTGTTTATACAGGGTGAAACTCTGCTTTTACAGAGCAGAGTGAGCCTGATTTTCCCACCTTTCGTCTCCATGGCGACGGCGCCGCTGCAGATTTCACTGACAGGTCAACTCCTGATTCTCAGTGTAGACAGCAGTTCCATGCTTATTACTGGTTACTCATCAACACTATTGGATTGTGTAGTAATTAAGCACACACTTCCTCTTAATCCTTTCAAAATAAAAGTCCAAGCCAAATAATTAGCTTTAATACCAACATTTCTGCTTTTATATGGGTAATTATGATTATTTAAAAGATAGATTAACAGTTTAGTAATTACCCACACATGCTACTTCTATGTCCTTTCAAAATAAAAGCACCAATGCCAATTATTAGCTTTAACTGCACCGTTTTTGCTTTTGAATGGTTAATTATGATTATTTAAAGACTAATTGACAGTTATGCTATTACCCCCACACGTTTCCTCTAAATCCTTTCAAAATAAAAGCACCAATTACAATTTACTTCTTTTAATGGCAAGATTGATTAGAACATTTCTGGTTCTGAATACTTACCAATCGTTAATGAGACACTTTAGAGTTCAGCAAATAACCACTCACACTTATTAGGGTGATTTTATTCTGAAAGGGCTTAACCTAATTTTTTTTTTTTTAATAGGGCAATTCTTGCTATTGAATGACATATTATGACTGTCTAATGACTATTTTATAGTTTAGTAATTACTCACACACAACCTCTAAATCCTTTCAAAATAAAAGCACCAATCCAGATTTTTAGCTTTAATAGCACTATTTGTGCTTTTGAATGGGTAATCATGACTGGTTAGTGTGACTGTTTTACAGTTTAGCTATTAAGCACACACAGCCCCTCTACATCCTTTCAAAATAAAAGCCCCAATCCTGATCTTTAGCTAAAGATAACAATAGTTCTGCTTTCAACAGGTGTAATATGACTAGTTATTTAGACTAATATACTGTTTAGCAAGTACCTGCACAGGCCTTTTCCATATTCTTTCAAAATAAAAGCACCAATCCGAATTTTTAGCTTTAATAGGACTATTTATACTTTTGAATGGGTAATCGTGACTGGTTATTGTGACTGTTTTACAGTTTAGCTATTAAGCACACACAGCTTCTCCACATCCTTTCAAAATAAAAGCCAAAATCCCGATTTTTAGCTAAAGATAGCAATATTTCTGCTTTCAACAGGTTTATCATGACTATTTATTTAGACTAAAAAACTGCACACACAGTTTCTCCAAATCCTTTCAAAATAAAAGCCCCATTCCAGATCTTTAGCTAAAAAGGGCAATATTTCTGCGTTCAGCTGGTGTATTGTTACTAGATGATAAGACAATCTTCATGTTTAGAAATTGCCTGCTCAGGTGTCCTCAATATCCTTTCAAAATAAAAGTACCAATCCAAATTTTTAGCTTTAATAGCATAAACTCTGTTTTTGAATGGTTAATTGTGACAAGTAATGAGACTATTTTAAAGTTTAGCTATAAACACACACATCTCTAAATCGTTTTAAAATAAAAGCATTAAACCATTTTTTTTGCTTTAATAGAATAAATTCTGCTTTTGAATGGTCAATTCAAATTCAGCAATAAGTCTATACCAGTAATTACTGGTTTATTATTACTAGTTAATGAAACAATTTAACAATTACTCACACAAGCTTCCTGTAAGTCATTTCAAAATAAGAATACTAAACTTTTAGTGCAACTAACTAAGCTCTAAACCTTTTTGATTTCTGCTTTTGACTGCTTTTTTGTTATTTAGGACAACTTAATGAGCGCTTTTTCCAGTTTACCAAGTTAGGACACACACTTCCTTAAATTACTTTCAAAATAAAGCACCAATCTAATTGTTTAGCCTAAATGTCGCTTTTGTGAATTTAACTAGTTACTTATAACCAGTTAATGAAACTATTTTACTGTTCAGCAATTATCTGCACACACTTCCTTCAAAGCTTCAACTTTTATCAATTCAAATCCAAATACTTGTTCTGAAGCAAATTTAAGCCGTAATCAATATTTCCAAAACGTTTAGCTACTCATTCAGCTCTTGAAATTAAAACTATTTAATTACAATATTTAGCCATTTTGATATATTTGGCTATATTTCAACAAATTAATTAATTGATTTTCAGCCGTTTGTTAATTTCAGCAAATCTGTTTTGTGTTTCCTCCATATGAAATTGAACTACTTCAGCTTCTTCTGCAAATATTCAGCACTGTTTAATCAATTCCTATTTCTCCTTAGATACATTCAACTATGCTTTACATGATTGAGCTATTTCATCTGTTTTAAATGTTTCAGTTACTTTCAGCAACTCTTCAGGAATATTTTCAGCTTGGAAGCATTCACTGTGCATTTTCTTATGGAAATGCTTTTTCTAGTTATTATTATTATTCTTATTATTTCGCCCCGTTTTTCGGTCGCTATCTACTTCTCAACGCTTCATCGTAGAATCATCGTTCAACGTTCTAAACGTGCGTCATCGTTAGACGATGCAGGCTATTACTTTTTACGTTTTCAGCTTTTAAACTTTTAACGTTATTCAACGTTTTTCGTCGTTTTTTTATAATGGTCGTCTATGGGAATCATCGTTCAACTTTCTGTCAACTTCCCTCTTTTCATCAGCGTCTATCATCGTCATACTTTGGCGTAGAGAAACGTCATTTTAACGTCAAAAGCATCTATCATCTTTCATCGTTCTCCGTGTAAATCAGCGTCCTCGTATCTTTTGTAGTTTACAACTTGTGAGCGTTTAAATATGGTGTGGTTTTTGTTAAATTTTCAGCTTTTCCATTAGTGTCTATTGGGACAGTTAGAGTGCGTGATGTCACAGCTACAGTGAGAAGGTGCGCTTTTTTAAGACAGAACTTCTGTCTCTAACTCGTCACTACAGCCACAATTTTTACTCTATCAACGTAATTACTTCACTAAATCGTAGTCATACTTGTCTTCTTTCTAATGATGTGTCTGGATATACCCTCAGACCTATACTTTAGTCGCTATGGACCTCAAAGTGCAGAGAGATCCTGAAATTCTCCCATTGACTCTAATGATAATTTTTGGCAGACGTCTGGGGAGAAAAACAGAGGAGACATATTTTGAAATTGCCACTGTGGCTACAAGCTTTTGTCCTTAAACATAAAATTCACACCATTTGCTCATTGAAGCCTTGGGACTCGTAAAATGAAATAATTTTTGTGATAACTATCATGGTTTAGCTGAAACAAGCCTGTTTATACAGGGTGAAACTCTGCTTTTACAGAGCAGAGTGAGCCTGATTTTCCCGCCTTTCGTCTCCATGGCGACGGCGCAGCTGCAGATTTCACTGACAGGTCAAACTCCTGATGCTCAGTGTAGACAGCAGTTCCATGCTTGTTACTGATTACTCAACTACACTATTGGATTGTGTAGTAATTAAGCACACACTTCCTCTAAATCCTTTCAAAATAAAAGCACCAAGCCAAATAATTAGCTTTAATAGCAATATTTCTGCTTTTAGATGGGTAATTATGACTGTTTAAATATAGATTAACAGTTTAGTAATTACCCACACGTGCTTCCTTTACATCCTTTCAAAATAAAAGCACCAATGCCAATTATTAGCTTTAACTGCACTGTTTTTGCCTTTGAATGGGTAATTAAAGACTAATTGACAGTTACGCTATTACCCCCACACATTTCCTCTAAATCCTTTCAAAATAAAAGCACCAATTACAATTTATTACCTTTAATGGCAAGACTGATTAAAAAAAATTGTGGTTCTGAATACTTACCAATCGTTAATGGGACTACTTTAGAGTTCAGTAAATAGCCACTCAAACTTATTAGGGTGCTTTTATTCTGAAAGGGCTAAATCTAAATCTTTGCTTTAATAGGGCTATTCTTGCTATTGAATGATAAATTATGACTATCTAATGACTATTTTATAGTTTAGTAATCGCCCACACACAACCTCTAAATCCTTTCAAAATAAAAGCACCAATGTAATTTATTACCTTAAATGGCAGATTTTTGTTTCTGACTGGTAAATTTCTACTAGTTATTAAAATATTACACAGTTAGGTAATTATTTACAAATACTTTCTTCAAATCAAAAAGATAGTCAGCTTATTTATGATTGTCAACAATGCACATTGGTCAACCTTTTAATCTTTGACATCTTTTAACCGTGGTCAACTTTTGAATCATTGTCATCTCTTTAATATTGTCATAGTATGACCTTGGTCATCTTTTTAATCATCATCTTTTTAATCGCCATCTTTTGTCATCGTTTTAATCTTTGTCAACGCTTTCTCGTTTTCATCGTTTTCATCGTTTTGCCGTAGTCAACTTTTTGACGTCAGCAGCTTAATCAGCGTTTGTCATTGTTGCGGCAGCAGATCAGCTCTCCCACGTAATTTCTCGAGAAATTACTTTTTCTAGTTATTATTATTCTTCTTCTACTTATTCCGCCCTTTTTTTGATTGCTATCTACTTTTTAACGCTTCATCGTAGAATCGTCGTTCAACTTTCTAAACGTGTGTCATCTTTAGGAGATGTGGGCTATTACTTTTTATGTTTTCAGCTTTTCAACTTTTAATGTTATTCAACTTTTTTCATCGTTTTTTTATAATGGTCGTCTATGGGAATCATCGTTCAACTTTTTGTCAACTTCCCTCTTTTCATCAGCGTCTATCATCGTCATACTTTGGCGTAGAAACGTCATTTCAACTTCAAAAGCGTCCATCATCGCTCAACTTTCTCCTCGTAAATCAGCGTTGTCGTATCTTCTATACTTTTTGACTCGTGAACATTTAAATATGGTGTGGTTTTTGTTAAATTTTCAGCTTTTCCATTAGTGTGTATTGGGTCAGTTAGAGTGCGTGATGTCACAGCTACAGTGAGAATGTGCGCTTTTTTAAGACAGAACTTCTGTCTCTAACTTGTCACTACAGCCACAATTTTTACTCTATCAACGTAATTATTTCACTAAATCGTAGTCATACTTGTCTTCTTTCTAATGATGTGTCTGGCTTTACCCTCAGACTTATACTTTAGTCGCTATCGACCTCAAAGCACAGAGAGATCCTGAAATTCTCCCATAGACTCTAATGATAATTTTTGGCAGACGTCTGGAGAAAAAAAAGGAGGAGACATATTTTGAAATTGCGACTGTGGCTACAAACGTTTGTCCTCAAACATAAAATTCACACCATTTGCTCATTGAAGCCTTGGGACTCGTAAAATGAAATAATTTTTGTGATAACTATCATGGTTTAGCTGGAACAAGCCTGTTTATACAGGGTGAAACTCTGCTTTTACAGAGCAGAGTGAGCCTGATTTTCCCGCCTTTCGTCTCCATGGCGACGGCGCAGCTGCAGATTTCACTGACAGGTCAAACTCCTGATGCTCAGTGTAGGCAGCAGTTTCATGCTTATTACTGATTACTCAACTACACTATTGGATTGTGTAGTAATTAAGCACACACTTCCTCTAAATCCTTTCAAAATAAAAGCACCAAGCCAAATAATTAGCTTTAATAGCAATATTTCTGCTTTTAGATGGGTAATTATGACTATTTAAAGATACATTAACAGTTTAGTAATTACCCACACATGCTTCCTATACGTCCTTTCAAAATAAAAGCACCAATGCAATTTATTAGCTTTAGCTGCACTGTTTTTGCCTTTGAATGGTTAATTATGATTATTTAAAGACTAATTAACAGGTACGCTATTACCCCCACACATTTCCTCTAAATCCTTTCAAAATAAAAGCACCAATTACAATTTATTACCTTTTAATGGCAAGATTGATTAGAACATTTCTGGTTCTGAATACTTACCAATTTTTAATGAGACTATTTAAGAGTTCAGCAAATAACCACTCACACTTATTAGGGTGCTTTTATTCTGAAAGGGCTTAATCTAAATTTTTTGCTTTAATAGGGCTATTCTTGCTAGTGAATGATAAATTATGACTATCTAATGACTATTTTATAGTTTAGTAATCACTCACACACAACCTCTAAATCCTTTCAAAATAAAGCAACAATGTAATTTATTACCCTAAATGGCAAGATTTTTGTTTCTGACTGGTAAATTTTTAATAGTTATTAAACTATTATTTTTTATTTGCTATTATTTTATTTTTATTTATTATTTAATTATTTACAAATACTTTCTTCAAATTAAAAAGCTAGTTAGCTAATTCATGATTGTCAACTTTTTAATATTTGACATCTTTTTACCTTGGTCAACTTTTGAATCATTGTCATATTTTTAATCTTGTCTTAGTGTGACCATGGTCATCTTTTTAATCATCATCTTTTTGATCGCCATCCTTTGTCATCGTTTTAATCTTTGTCAACGTTTTCTTGTTTTCATCGTTTTCATCGTTTTGCCGTAGTCAACTTTTGGACGTCAGCAGCTTAATCAGCGTTTGTCATCGTTGCGGCAGCAGATCAGCTCTCCCACGTAATTTCTCGAGAAATTACTTTTTCTAGTTAGTGGGAGAGCTGAACAGCTCTCACACTATTGTTATCTTCGGTCTTTATTAGTGGGAGAGCTGAACAGCTCTCACACTATTGTTATCTTCGGTCTTTATTATTAGTGGGAGAGCTGAACAGCTCTCACACTATTGAGATCTTCGCTCTTTATTATTAGTGGGAGAGCTGAACAGCTCTCACACTATTGAGATCTTCGCTCTTTATTATTATTATTATTATTATTCTTATTATTTCGCCCCGTTTTTCGGTCGCTATCTACTTCTCAACGCTTCATCGCAGAATCATCGTTCAACGTTCTAAACGTGCGTCATCGTTAGACGATGCAGGCTATTACTTTTCACGTTTTCAGCTTTTCAACTTTTAACGTTATTCAACGTTTTCCGTCGTTTTTTTATAATGGTCGTCTATGGGAATCATCGTTCAACTTTCTGTCAACTTCCCTCTTTTCATCAGCGTCTATCATCTTCATACTTTGGCGTAGAAACGTCATTTTAACGTCAAAAGCGTCTATCATCTTTCAACGTTCTCCGTGTAAATCAGCGTCCTCGTATCTTTTATAGTTTTCGACTTGTGAGCGTTTAAATATGGTGTGGTTTTTGTTAAATTTTCAGCTTTTCCATTAGTGTGTATTGGCTCTGTTAGAGTGCGTGATGTCACAGCTACAGTGAGAAGGTGCGCTTTTTTAAGACAGAACTTCTGTCTCTAACTCGTCACTACAGCCACAATTTTTACTCTATCAACATAAGTACTTCACTAAATCGTAGTCATACTTGTCTTCTTTCTAATGATGTGTCTGGATATACCCTCAGACCTATACTTTAGTCGCTATCAACCTCAAAGCGCAGAGAGATCCCGAAATTCTCCCATAGACTCTAATGATAATTTTCGGCAGACGTCTGGGGAGAAAAACAGAGGAGACATATTTTGAAATTGCGACTGTGGCTACAAGCTTTTGTCCTTAAACATAAAATTCACACCATTTGCTCATTGAAGCCTTGGGACTCGTAAAATGAAATAATTTTTGTGATAACTATCATGGTTTAGCTGGAACAAGCCTGTTTATACAGGGTGAAACTCTGCTTTTACAGAGCAGAGTGAGCCTGATTTTCCCGCCTTTCGTCTCCATGGCGATGGCGCAGCTGCAGATTTCACTGACAGGTCAAACTGCTGATGCTCAGTGTAGACAGCAGTTCCATGCTTATTACTGATTACTCAACTACACTATTGGATTTTGTAGTAATTAAGCACACGCTTCCTCTAAATCCTTTCAAAATAAAAGCACCAAGCCAAATAATTAGCTTTAATAGCATTTATTCAACTTTTAGATGGGTAATTATGACTATTTAAAGATAGATTAACAGTTTAGTAATTACCCACACGTGCTTCCTTTACATCCTTTCAAAATAAAAGCACCAATGCCAATTATTAGCTTTAACTGCACTGTTTTTGCCTTTGAATGGGTAATTAAAGACTAATTGACAGTTACGCTATTACCCCCACACATTTCCTCTAAATCCTTTCAAAATAAAAGCACCAATTACAATTTATTACCTTTAATGGCAAGATTGATTAAAAAAAATTGTGGTTCTGAATACTTACCAATCGTTAATGGGACTACTTTAGAGTTCAGTAAATAGCCACTCAAACTTATTAGGGTGCTTTTATTCTGAAAGGGCTAAATCTAAATCTTTTGCTTTAATAGGGCTATTCTTGCTATTGAATGATAAATTATGACTATCTAATGACTATTTTATAGTTTAGTAATCGCCCACACACAACCTCTAAATCCTTTCAAAATAAAAGCACCAATGTAATTTATTACCTTAAATGGCAAGATTTTTGTTTCTGACTGGTAAATTTCTACTAGTTATTAAAATATTACACAGTTAGGTAATTATTTACAAATACTTTCTTCAAATCAAAAAGATAGTCAGCTTATTTATGATTGTCAACAATGCACATTGGTCAACCTTTTAATCTTTGACATCTTTTAACCTTGGTCAACTTTTGAATCATTGTCATCTCTTTAATATTGTCATAGTATGACCTTGGTCATCTTTTTAATCATCATCTTTTTAATCGCCATCTTTTGTCATCGTTTTAATCTTTGTCAACGTTTTCTCGTTTTCATCGTTTTCATCGTTTTGCCGTAGTCAACTTTTGACGTCAGCAGCTTAATCAGCGTTTGTCATCGTTGCGGCAGCAGATCAGCTCTCCCACGTAATTTCTCGAGAAATTACTTTTTCTAGTTATTATTATTATTATTCTTATTATTTCGCCCCGTTTTTCGGTCGCTATCTACTTCTCAACGCTTCATCGCAGAATCATCGTTCAACGTTCTAAACGTGCGTCATCGTTAGACGATGCAGGCTATTACTTTTCACGTTTTCAGCTTTTCAACTTTTAACGTTATTCATCATTTTCCGTCGTTTTTTTATAATGGTCGTCTATGGGAATCATCGTTCAACTTTTTGTCAACTTGCCTCTTTTCATCAGCGTCTATCATCGTCATACTTTGGCGTAGAAACGTCATTTTAACGTCAAAAGCGTCTATCATCTTTCAGCGTTCTCCGTGTAAATCAGCGTCCTCGTATCTTTTATAGTTTTTGACTTGTGAGCGTTTAAATATGGTGTGGTTTTTGTTAAATTTTCAGCTTTTCCATTAGTGTGTGTTGGGTCAGTTAGAGTGCGTGATGTCACAGCTACAGTGAGAAGGTGCGCCTTTTTAAGACAGAACTTCTGTCTCTAACTCGTCACTACAGCCACAATTTTTACTCTATCAACATAATTACTTCACTAAATCGTAGTCATACTTGTCTTCTTTCTAATGATGTGTCTGGAAATACCCTCAGACCTATACTTTAGTCGCTATCAACCTCAAAGCGCAGAGAGTTCCCGAAATTCTCCCATAGACACTAATGATAATTTTCGGCAGACGTCTGGGGAGAAAAACAGAGGAGACATATTTTGAAATTGCCACTGTGGCTACAAGCTTTTATCCTCAAACATAAAATTCACACCATTTGCTAATTGAAGCCTTGGGACTCGTAAAATGAAATAATTTTTGTGATAACTATCATGGTTTAGCTGGAACAAGCCTGTTTATACAGGGTGAAACTCTGCTTTTACAGAGCAGAGTGAGCCTGATTTTCCCGCCTTTCGTCTCCATGGCAACGGCGCAGCTGCAGATTTCACTGACAGGTCAAACTGCTGATGCTCAGTGTAGACAGCAGTTCCATGCTTATTACTGATTACTCAACTACACTATTGGATTGTGTAGTAATTAAGCACACACTTCCTATAAATCCTTTCAAAATAAAAGCACCAAGCCAAATAATTAGCTTTAATAGCAATATTTCAACTTTTAGATGGGTAATTATGGCTATTTAAAGATAGATTAACAGTTTAGTAATTACCCACACGTGCTTCCTCTACATCCTTTCAAAATAAAAGCACCAATGCCAATTATTAGCTTTAACTGCACTGTTTTTGCCTTTGAATGGGTAATTAAAGACTAATTGACAGTTACGCTATTACCCCCACACATTTCCTCTAAATCCTTTCAAAATAAAAGCACCAATTACAATTTATTACCTTTAATGGCAAGAATAATTAAAAAAATTTGTGGTTCTGAATACTTACCAATCGTTAATGGGACTACTTTAGAGTTCAGTAAATAGCCACTCAAACTTATTAGGGTGCTTTTATTCTGAAAGGGCTAAATCTAAATCTTTTGCTTTAATAGGGCTATTCTTGCTATTGAATGATAAATTATGACTATCTAATGACTATTTTATAGTTTAGTAATCGCCCACACACAACCTCTAAATCCTTTCAAAATAAAAGCACCAATGTAATTTATTACCTTAAATGGCAAGATTTTTGTTTCTGACTGGTAAATTTCTACTAGTTATTAAAATATTACACAGTTAGGTAATTATTTACAAATACTTTCTTCAAATCAAAAAGATAGTCAGCTTATTTATGATTGTCAACAATGCACATTGGTCAACCTTTTAATCTTTGACATCTTTTAACCTTGGTCAACTTTTGAATCATTGTCATCTCTTTAATATTGTCATAGTATGACCTTGGTCATCTTTTTAATCATCATCTTTTTAATCGCCATCTTTTGTCATCGTTTTAATCTTTGTCAACGTTTTCTCGTTTTCATCGTTTTCATCGTTTTGCCGTAGTCAACTTTTTGACGTCAGCAGCTTAATCAGCGTTTGTCATCGTTGCGGCAGCAGATCAGCTCTCCCACGTAATTTCTCGAGAAATTACTTTTTCTAGTTATTATTATTATTCTTCTACTTATTCCGCCCTTTTTTTGATTGCTATCTACTTTTTAACGCTTCATCGTAGAATCGTCGTTCAACTTTCTAAACGTGTGTCATCTTTAGGAGATGTGGGCTATTACTTTTTATGTTTTCAGCTTTTCAACTTTTAACGTTATTCAACTTTTTTCATCGTTTTTTTATAATGGTTGTCTATGGGAATCATCGTTAAACTTTTTGTCAACTTCCCTCTTTTCATCAGCGTCTATCATTGTCATACTTTGGCGTAGAAACGTCATTTCAACTTCAAAAGCGTCCATCATCGCTCAACTTTCTCCTCGTAAATCAGCGTTGTCGTATCTTCTATACTTTTCGACTAGTGAGCGTTTAAATATGGTGTGGTTTTTGTTAAATTTTCAGCTTTTCCATTAGTGTGTATTGGGTCATTTAGAGTGCGTGATGTCACAGCCAGAGTGCGAGGGTGCGCTTTTTAAAGACAGAACTTCGGTCTTTAACTTGTCGCTACAGCCACAATTTCTACTCTATGAACGTAATTATTTCACTAAATCGTAGTCATACTTGTCTTCTTTCTAATGATGTGTCTGGCTTTACCCTCAGACTTATACTTTAGTCGCTATCGACCTCAAAGCACAGAGAGATCCTGAAATTCTCCCATAGACTCTAATGATAATTTTTGGCAGACGTCTGGAGAAAAACAAGGAGGAGACATATTTTGAAATTGCGACTGTGGCTACAAACGTTTGTCCTCAAACATAAAATTCACACCATTTGCTCATTGAAGCCTTGGGACTCGAAAAATGAAATAATCTTTGTGATAACTATTATGGTTTAGCTGGAACAAGCCTGTTTATACAGGGTGAAACTCTGCTTTTTACAGAGCAGAATGAGCCTGATTTTCCCGCCTTTTGTCTCCATGGCGACGGCGCAGCTGCAGATTTGACTGACAGGTCAAACTGCTGATGCTCAGTGTACAGAGCAGTTCCATGCTTGTTACTTATTAGTCAACCACACTATTGGATTGTGTAGTGATTAAGCACGCACTTCCTCTAAATCCTTTCAAAATAAAAGCACCAAGCCAAATAATTATCTTTAATAGCAATATTTCTGCTTTTAGATGGGTAATTATGACGATTTAAAGATAGATTAACAGTTTAGTAATTACCCACACATGCTTCCTCTACATCCTTCCAAAGTAAAAGCACCAATGTCAATTATTAGCTTTAACTGCACTGTTTTTGCCTTTGAATGGGTAATTATGATTATTTAAAGACTAATTGACAGTTACGCTATTACCCCCACACATTTCCTCTAAATCCTTTCAAAATAAAAGCACCAATTACAATTTATTACCTTTAATGGCAAGATTGATTAGAAAATTTGTGGTTCTGAATACTTGCCAATCGTTATAGAGACTACTTTAGAGTTCAGTAAATAGCCACTCAAACCTATTAAGGTGCTTTTATTCTGAAAGGGCTAAATCTAAATCTTTTGCTTTAATAGGGCTATTCTTGCTATTGAATGATAAATTATGATTATCTAATGACTATTTTATAGTTTAGTAATCGCCCACACACAACCTCTAAATCCTTTCAAAATAAAAGCACCAATGTAATTTATTACCTTAAATGGCAAGATTTTTGTTTCTGACTGGTAAATTTTTACTAGTTATTAAACTATTACACAGGTAATTATTTACAAATACTTTCTTCAAATTAAAAAGCTAGTCAGCTTCTTTATGATTGTCAACAATGCACTCTGGTCAACTTTTTAATCTGTGATATATTTTTTACCTTGGTCAACTTTTGAATCATTGTCATATTTTAATCTTGTCCTAGTATGACATTGGTCATCTTTTTAATCGCCATCTTTTGTCATCGTTTTATTCTTTGTCAACGTTTTCTCGTTTTCATCGCTTTGCCGTAGTCAACTTTTGGACGCAGTCAACTTTTTTGACGTCAGCAGCTTAATCAGCGTTTGTCATCGTTGCGGCAGCAGATCAGCTCTCCCACGTAATTTCTCGAGAAATTACTTTTTCTAGTTATTATTCTTATTATTTCGCCCCGTTTTTCGGTCGCTATCTACTTCTCAACGCTTCATCGTAGAATCATCGTTCAACGTTCTAAACGTGCGTCATCGTTAGACGATGCAGGCTATTACTTTTCACGTTTTCAGCTTTTAAACTTTTAACGTTATTCAACGTTTTTCGTCGTTTTTTTATAATGGTCGTCTATGGGAATCATCGTTCAACTTTCTGTCAACTTCCCTCTTTTCATCAGCGTCTATCATCGTCATACTTTGGCGTAGAAACGTCATTTTAACGTCAAAAGCATCTATCATCTTTCATCGTTCTCCGTGTAAATCAGCGTCCTCGTATCTTTTGTAGTTTACAACTTGTGAGCGTTTAAATATCGTGTGGTTTTTGTTAAATTTTCAGCTTTTCCATTAGTGTCTATTGGGACAGTTAGAGTGCGTGATGTCACAGCTACAGTGAGAAGGTGCGCTTTTTTAAGACAGAACTTCTGTCTCTAACTCGTCACTACAGCCACAATTTTTACTCTATCAACATAATTACTTCACTAAATCGTAGTCATACTTGTCTTCTTTCTAATGATGTGTCTGGATATACCCTCAGACCTATACTTTAGTCGCTATCAACCTCAAAGCGCAGAGAGATCCCGAAATTCTCCCATAGACTCTAATGATAATTTTCAACAGACGTCTGGGCAGAAAAACAGAGGAGACATATTTTGAAATTGCCACTGTGGCTACAAGCTTTTATCCTCAAATATAAAATTCACACCATTTGCTCATTGAAGCCTTGGGACTCGTAAAATGAAATAATTTTTGTGATAACTATCATGGTTTAGCTGGAACAAGCCTGTTTATACAGGGTGAAACTCTGCTTTTACAGAGCAGAGTGAGCCTGATTTTCCCGCCTTTCGTCTCCATGGCGACGGCGCAGCTGCAGATTTCACTGACAGGTCAAACTGCTGATGCTCAGTGTAGACAGCAGTTCCATGCTTATTACTGATTACTCAACTACACTATTGGATTGTGTAGTAATTAAGCACACACTTCCTCTAAATCCTTTCAAAATAAAAGCACCAAGCCAAATAATTAGCTTTAATAGCAATATTTCAACTTTTAGATGGGTAATTATGACTATTTAAAGATAGATTAACAGTTAGTAATTACCCACACGTGCTTCCTCTACATCCTTTCAAAATAAAAGCACCAATGCCAATTATTAGCTTTAACTGCACTGTTTTTGCCTTTGAATGGGTAATTAAAGACTAATTGACAGTTACGCTATTACCCCCACACATTTCCTCTAAACCCTTTCAAAATAAAAGCGCCAATTACAATTTATTACCTTTAATGGCAAGATTGATTAAAAAAATTTGTGGTTCTGAATACTTACCAATCGTTAATGGGACTACTTTAGAGTTCAGTAAATAGCCACTCAAACTTATTAGGGTGCTTTTTTTCTGAAAGGGCTAAATCTAAATCTTTTGCTTTAATAGGGCTATTCTTGCTATTGAATGATAAATTATGACTATCTAATGACTATTTTATAGTTTAGTAATCGCCCACACACAACCTCTAAATCCTTTCAAAATAAAAGCACCAATGTAATTTATTACCTAAATGGCAAGATTTTTGTTTCTGACTGGTAAATTTCTACTAGTTATTAAAATATTACACAGTTAGGTATTTATTTACAAATACTTTCTTCAAATCAAAAAGATAGTCAGCTTATTTATTGTTGTCAACAATGCACATTGGTCAACCTTTTAATCTTTGACATCTTTTAACCTTGGTCAACTTTTGAATCATTGTCATCTCTTTAATATTGTCATAGTATGACCCTGGTCATCTTTTTAATCATCATCTTTTTAATCGCCATCTTTTGTCATCGTTTTGATCTTTGTCAACGTTTTCTCGTTTTCATCGTTTTCATCGTTTTGCCGTAGTCAACTTTTTGACGTCAGCAGCTTAATCAGCGTTTGTCATCGTTGCGGCAGCAGATCAGCTCTCCCACGTAATTTCTCGAGAAATTACTTTTTCTAGTTAGTGGGAGAGCTGAACAGCTCTCACACTATTTTTATACTATACACTTTGCTCTTTATCACAGTGAATGCTGCAAAGCATTCACTGTATTGTTTTTCTAAGCTTTATTATCACAGTGAATGCTGCAAAGCATTCACTGTATTGTTTTTCTAAGCTTTATCACAGTGAATGCTGCAAAGCATTCACTGTATTGTTTTTCTAAGCTTTATTATTATTATTATTATTTTTCTTCCCCCCGTTTTTCTGCATCTAACTAGTCCCGCATACTTTCAGCTACAGAAACGATTCCACTATCAAAATGTTCAGCTTTTTAAGGAGAAGTGTGCTATTACTTTTCTCATTCATATGTTTCATATTTTTCAAGTTATTAAGCTTTTTTTAACTTTTTTTTTTAACTTTCGTCTCCATGGCGACGGCGCAGCAGCAGATTTCACTGACAAGTCAAACTCCTGATGCTCAGTCTAGACAGCAGTTCCATGCTTATTACTGATTACTCAACTACACTATTGGATTGTGTAGTAATTAAGCACACACTTCCTCTTAATCCTTTCAAAATAAAAGCACCAAGCCAAATAATTAGCTTTAATACCAACATTTCTGCTTTTATATGGGTAATTATGACTATTTAAAGATAGATTAACAGTTTAGTAATTACCCACACATGCTTCCTCTACGTCCTTTCAAAATAAAAGCACCAATGCAATTTATTAGCTTTAACTGCACCGTTTTTGCCTTTGAAAGGTTAATTATGATTATTTAAAGACTAATTGACAGTTATGCTTTCAAAAGCATAACTTTTGTTAATAAATATATAATAAATTACTTTTTTAAACCATTGCACAAAATAAGACAGAAATAAGAATAGAAAATAAGACAGCCTATGACAGCTGTACTTTACAAAAGGTTACTGTAGAGTTAACTTTAGGCCAACGCTAAACACACAGATGTGAAACAATCTTCATATACCTACTGTCACGATCTGGGTTTTGTTTCTTGTTGTTTCCTGTTTTATTTTGTAATACTTCCTGTTCAGTTGTCACGTCCCGGTTTTAGATCCGCCTTTATGTTGAAAGGACTTCCTGCTACGTCACATCACAGCTGTTCCCTGTCAGTACCGGTCCGCATTATCCACACCTGCACTTCATCTGCTATTAGTTCACTTTGTATTTAACCACCACCTTTGTCCTTAGTTCCCCGCCAGATCGTTGTTTGTGTGTACCTCGTCATAGTCCAGTTCTTTTGATCCTGTCCGGCCGTATATCGTGTACCCTGTTTCTGACTGCTGATTTTGAGCCTGCCTTATCCCTGCCTGTCTTGTCTGCCCTGGTCTTCTGTTCTGCCTGTTGCTGACCTTGCCTGCCTGACCACGACCTGACGCTCGACGATTCTGGTATTGTAATCTCTCTCGTGTATGAACCTTGCCTGTCCCTGACGCCGTCTCTGCCTGTCCTCGTTGAACCCGTATACCTGGAATAAAACCTCCCCTATCACTTTCCAAGCTGTGTCGTGCTGCGCATGTGGGTCCTCATCTGTGCGATCGTGACACCTACCAGCTAAAACCCCATTATAATATTTATTAGTTTTAAGATCTACATTTGTTTCTTTTTCATTCTAATATTTTAGTTTACCTGTTGCAGAAATCAAATACTAGAGATAGAGACAAGACAACATAAAAGGGGATAAATAAAAAAAGAGTTACTCAAAATAAATAAAAACTGAAGAAGTGTTAATTTCGTCCAAATGTATTTAGTAGCACTAGTGGATGACTATACTTTTTAAATCATTATTGTTTGACCTGTCATGAACAAGAACATCCCACTTTAATTTTTTTGGATTTAGTATGTACTACGAAGGGTGGACGGACTATGGAGTATTATTCTCCCTTTGCAGTTAAAACAGCTTCAGCTTTTCTGGAAAGGCGTTCCATAAAGCTTATGTTTATGAGATTGTTCGGCTATTCCTCTAGAAAAACATCCATGAGGTCAGGCACTAATGTTGGAGAAAAAGGCCTGGCTCACAATCTGCACTTTAATCATCCTAAAGATGTTCTATCGGTTAGGACTAACTAATTGACTAAGGGCAGTCAGGTTCCTCCACATCTAGGTAACTTATAAATTCATGCCTGATGTGATTTTAAGGGATGTTCTCAAACCTTTGACAATATGGTGTAACAACTGTTATATAGTAGATTATAGAGAAGACAAATAATTAAAACTGAGTTTGACAAAGGAAAACAATGTAAAACAAGTGGGGTATTAGCTAATAGCTATCAGCAAGTATGTGTTACACCAACACATAGTTGCTGATGTGAATGTAAATGTGTGTTGGCAGCTGTGTGCAACAGCTGCTTTTGGCCTGTGCATTTACCATCCCAAACCCAAACCCCCCGCTGATAAATGCACAGGCCAATTCACAATGAATATGCGACTCGTGAAATAATGAACTAGATAAAACATGAACTGTAATATTACGCAATGACATCATAATAACCGAACCAAATGTTTCTAAATATGCTGTAAACCTCTATTATTATACTAACACGCGTGTTTAGTTTTATAATAATCTGGGAACCTGAATATACAACATCAGATCAGTGGATTTTACTTACCTTCAGAAACTTAAATGGAATAACATTAACATTAAGTAACACTAAATGAATTATGTGTTGTCGTACCTTCAAGAACAGAGAACATTCATATTCTTCGTAATCAAATGAATGTAACTCGTCATTTGAACAATTCAACAGGTATTTCTAGATTCAGTTCCTTTTTTATTAGATCCACCCTGGATCTGCCCTGGTCTGCCCTCACTCCCTCACATCCTCAGTGGGATTGGAGCCTGGCAAAGTGGTGAAGCCAGGCAGCAGAGAGAATCCACCTGTTAGTGAATCCTCTGTGCTATTTCTAAATTTTAGTTACATTACTGATAAATATCCTTACATAACTTTTAATAAGCAATGGGCATCATTAAATAATTTAAAATGGTATCTTAACATATCTGCATTGTTTTTATACACCATTTAATTTTTATAGCATTATAGCATATATGGCATTTTATGTTAGTCTCTTGCAAAATGTGTTTGCATTAACAACACACGTTTTTTTACCATGTTAAGCAGAGCACATATACATATTACTTGTAGGAAACACCTGACCTTATTATGAGGATAGCACACAGAACACAGGGTCATGGTAGCTGTAGTAGGTTCTCATGACACCACTGTGAAGGCACTCGTTTGGTTGTGAGATGAAGATAAGGTCCAGCCGTGTGTTCTTCTCTGTGGTTGCATCAGTGATGACCTGCTCGTATCCTCTGGCCCTGAACAGCTCGAGTATTGGCTTGTTAGCAGAAGATAAAAGATTCTCATTAAAATCACCACAGACAATAATGGGATGACAATCTATGATCTCAAGAGCATCCAGAAGACTCCCTAGGTTGGATAAGAAGGATGTTAGGCTGTAGTCAGGAGGTCTGTAGACCGCTGCAATCATTGCAGGCAGCGGGGCTACAACCTTCAAAGCCACAAACTCAAGGTCAGTCACATTATGTAAGTATTGTTTCTCCTGCACATGAATGTGGTCTCTCACATATACAGCCACTCCACCTCCACCTCTGCTTGCCATGTGTGGAAACCATGTGTAGGACAGGTGCCTGTTCCTCTTGAACATCCTGTAGCCATGTAGATGGAGTCTCTCTGCAACTAAAGAACCTTGTAGATGAGTTTCTGTGAGACACAAGACATCTGCCAGACACAGCTCATGGTGGGCTTTAATATCAGTGACATGAGATGCTAGACCTTCTGTGTTATGGTGGACAATGGTCAGTTTGTCATGTCTGCTTAGTGAAGGGCTTATCTGAAGAAGAGGCATCATGTCCTCCAAGCTGACTCGTCTCATGGTTTCCAGAGCAGCAGTGATTTCTTGGTTGGCGTAGATTTTCCTTTCGTCCATGTCCAGTAGATGTAGTCCACTGAGAGAGGTCACCCTGCTGAGAGCAACGTAAGCCATTCCAGCTTCAAACACATGCTTCAATGAAACCACAGCTGAGTTAGTGGTCATACCCTGAACCTTGTGAATGGTACATGCAAACGCCAGCTTGATGGGGAACTGTCTGCGTACGACTCCTTTCTGCTTCAGGTTCTCCTCAGCTCTGTCTATGTACACAAGGTTGTCTGATGATGAATTCCTTAAAGCTGATTGTTCGTTCATCTTCAGTCCAAGCTTAGAGACATGTGTGTTTGGTCCAGAGGTCACAACTCTGACCAGAGTAGCAAATGCACCATTTACTAACCCCTGAGACACATCCAGGTTCCTGGTGAGCATAACTCGAGCTCCCTCAGCCACTAGCAGTGTGCCTGGTAACTCACTCTTGCCTCCTTTCAGTGGTGTGGTCTGCAGAGTCATTCTACCAGTCTGAGGCTCCTTCTTGTTGTCCTCTGCATCAATGCTGATAGTGTGACTGTGGAGCACAGACAGTGTTTCTGTGTTGTGTTTGTCCACCTGTTTGTTGGTTGCAAAAATGTGCAGGGCCTCAGTGGGACACAGAGCTGGTTCAGTAACGGCCTGTGACAACAAAGACTTGTCTGTATCTGACAACTGCTCTGATTTCTCCTTCACACGGATCCTGTTCAGCATCTCTGCAAAGGCCACATCATCCTTCTGACGCATGATCTCAGTGAGAGTGATCATCTGGAAGTGTTCCTGCCACAGGTCGATCTGTAATGGGTCATGGACACACAGAGGTTTAGTCTGTCTCACTGGGGGCAGCTGATAAAAGTCTCCAACAGCTAAAACAGACATTCCTCCAAATGGTCTGTAACTGCCTTTGATCTGCTTCAGTCTGGCATCTATGTAGGCAAACAAAGGTTTAGACACCATGGACACTTCATCAATAACGAGGATCTCAGCATTTAACAGGTCGGCACTGACTTCATCCAGTTGGTTACCAAGTCCCTGAAATGGAGGCTTAAGGCTTCTGGGCAATTTGAGCAGTGAGTGCAGTGTTGAGCCTGATATATTGAAGGCTGCAGTTCCAGTAAAGGACGTCAACAGGACAGTGGGACTTGACATGTCAGTCTCATCACAGTGTCTGGGCAGTCTGCTCAGTATCTTAGAGGCCTCTGAGTGGATGCATTTGATGAGATGAGACTTTCCTGTTCCAGCTCCACCATTGATGTAGTAGAAGAACTGCTCAGGATTCAGACCACACACACGTTTGATGCACCAGTCTCTGACTTTATAGAACACACAGGCCTGCTTCTGGTTCAGGTTCTGATACATGTGTCGTAGCACAGTGGGGTCAATAGCAGGAGGTTCTCTCATGGCTCTGATTTCTGTGGCAGCATTAGCCTGACGACTGTAATCTGGAACGTTCTCCTGTTCTTGTTCATTTTGTGGTTCCCTGGATTCCAGTTCATCGTTACATTCCAGCCTCACAAGTTCAGACTCAGGTGCCAGATTACTCCATTCATCGATTACACCTCTGTTCTCCTCATACTCTTCAATGGCTTCCTCAATCTCCTTACTGTGCTTCTCATATTTGTCCTTGTTTCGTTTGACAATAGCTTTGACTGTCTCAGGATGGTCACAATATGGCAGCCATACACAGCCACTGTTGTGGAAGGACTCATATGTGGGTAAATTAGGTGTTTTTAGCTCAAGGTCTGATCGATATGGAAGGTACAGCTTCAATAAAGCTTCATAGTATTTGTCAGGGAACTTTTTCTCAGATGGACGGTAGAATCTGATGACAGCAGGCTTATCATTCTTTCTCATCTGAACAAAGCCCATCTCATTCAGCAGAGGTAATACGTCTTTGCCTTTGCTTTGTTGACCATATACGATCCTGCATGTAGCTGCAAAGTCAGCCAAACACATCACCTCATACTCTGGTGTTTCTGGTCTGCACTTTTACTTGTCAGTCAGAGATGTCATCCACACATTTTCACTGTCTGGAGTGGTTTCATCCAGCTGTGACATGGGACGACTCATTTTCAATGCGTTGTCATTAGTCGGAATAAAGACCAAACCACGTGAACACTTTTTCATGTGGATGCCACAAGCTCGAGCCACACACTCTTGAGCACTGATCTCTCTCTTCTTAGAGTAAGCCTGCATGACTGCCCTCATCTCATCACATTCATTAACACCGTCTATGTTGGAGTTCTGGATGACTGTTTTCAGGTACTCAGACAGTCCACTCTCATTCTTGCACATGTATGAACATAGGTAAAAGGTAAACCACAACACTGGCAGGGTTTAAGATGTACGACAAGTCTAGGTTTCCATCCCAAGCTTCTAGCAGATGTGGATTATATGCGTTTACCCAGCAGTCCTTTGGATCACGCTTCAGTACCACTGAGCTGGACTTCATCACCAAATGCAGGCATTGATTATATTCTGTGAGTGTTAATTCACACTGAGTCAGGAGCTGCTGTAAACTCAGGGAGGCAATTTCAGGTTCATTCAGGAGACTGTTCAGTGGCCTGAGTTTGTTCTTTGCTTCTTCCAGTGATAGTGACTCATCTGTGCTTTCTCTGGTTCTGACTATCATAGTCCTGGCAGCTGGTGGCTTGGGAAACCCAAAACGACAATCTGCTACAAAGTACTTAAAACAGGACCTTGAGTGGTTTCTGCTGTGTACCTGAACTTCTGTGACTTTCTTGTACAGGTCAGGTTGTGTGTATTGGTCAGGAAGCTGAGCTGTCATGTACTTAGACACAAAGTCACACACAGTTTGATCATCATCTACTTCAAACTCAGGGGCACCTTCAACCCACAGAAGACAGTGTATGTGAGGGGAACCACGGTTCTGAAACTCCAGTCTGATGAAATGATCCATTACTTTACCAAGGACAGCATTGGACAGGATCAAGTTTCTGAACAGTGCTTCAACACGTTTATCAAACATGCGCATCGCTGTCACAGGATTGCTTCTCAGGATGTCTGTTTTTTCTGTCCAGCTCAGTTCGTCAAAGTTGACTCCCTCACCCTGCTGACGTTTTATTGCCTCAATCACTTCAGGCCAACACATTTCTGCTGCTGAGAATGTGCAGAAGAATGTAGGAGTTCCCAACTGTCTGATCATGGCAAACAGATCCTTAGTGGTTTTCTCCCAGTATGCTGGTGTTCCTCTGAGCGGCTGCATGAACCTGATGGCATCTTTGTTCCTCACCAGCTTTTCAACCTCTCGTTTGTCTTGTAACATTCTAGATGTTATTATGCGTCCATCTCGAGTCACAGGTTTTCCTTTGCGTAACTGGATCATCATACTTGAAGTAGCCAAGTGTATTTCAGTGACAAACTGTGCAAAGAACAGATAGTTTGTGTCTCTGGCAAAACGTTCATCAATACAGAAAAGCCTGGATTTAAAGTATTTGCTTGGTGATAGTTTGATTGGTCTCTTTGCATCCAGAGTGTTCTGACCAGTAGGGAACTGAACAGGGAAAGCCATGGCCTCCAGGTTGGCTGTTTTAAAGAAGCTCACTGGATTGTTTCTTTCTGCTGGAGCGACAGAGTAGATGTCTTCACTAAAACATAGAATCTCCTCAGAAACATCAGGCGGCTGCAGACATGATTCTAAAACCAGACCTCCATTAGGCATGTCTCCTTCCTGTTCTGTGTCATCTCTCATCTCCTCAGATTGATTATCATTATTCGGCAGCAAGTGAGTGTTTTCTTCATTTTTAGGATGATTTTTATGGAGTGCATTATTTTCACACCTATGTATTTGCATAAGCTCATCCTCCTCATATTCATCAGCATCCATTGTTTCAATCTCATCATGATCCTCCTCATCTGGAAGTGTTGGATCACATAACTCAGGTTCATTTCTAATAGTTATGTCCTCATACTCCGGATGGATTTGTTTGAGTTTATGCAAAGCCTGCACTAGTTTAGACCAGGTTACAGTCTGGAACATCTGATGACCTCTGTAACACAAGCGTCTCTTCAGTTTCACTCTCAGGACCTGACACTTACTTCTCACTCTGGGTAAAGCATCCACTGTCTCCTGTACCTCAGATGGAACACACACCACATTACCATGTATTGCTCTCTGTCTGCCTTTGGGAAGTGGAACAATCTTAGCAAATGGGATGCACTTTGCTATCAGATGTCTCTCCAGTATGTTCAGGTCACACAGTTCAGCAGGAATGTCAGCGAGTTCCAGGTTGTTGGCGACAGCAAGGTGAGGCATGGTCCCCTTTTTCAGGTGATTATGACAGGTGTGACAGATCCATTCTTTCTTTCTCTCAGCTGGCACCTTGCACTGCTGTTCATTAGTGCAGACATTGTCACAGACATGAATATATTTTCCAGTCAAACATGTTGACACCACATCTTCATGTTTAGTGTAAGTTGATCTTTTACAGGCTTGTACTTGGTATGTTGTGCATAGACCTGAATGCAAGATTGTTCTTATACCTGTTCCTCATCAGCTGTTTCATGAGTTCTCTATGTCGAATCCTGAATGCGATGTCATGTGCATAATGCTGAGTCATGTATGATTGCTGCCTTTGCCTGAATTCAGCATCTCTTCTATATCGTTCAGTTATGTATTGTTTATGTGTCTCCCTAAAATCAGCATCTCTTCTGTATCGCTCAGTCATGTACTGTTTCTGTTTCTTCCTAAAACCAGCATCTCTTCTGTATTGCTCAGTCATGTATTGTTTTTGTTTCTTCCTAAAACCAGCATCTCCTCTGTATCGCTCAGTCATGTATTGTTTTTGTTTCTTCCTAAAACCAGCATCTCCTCTGTATCGCTCAGTGTTATATTGCTGCTGTTTTTTTTCTGAAATCTACATTGTCTCTGTATTGTTTTTTTATATAAATAATTTTCTTGTGTCGAAATTCTAGATTGTTTTGATATTTTATGCTAACACGTGATCTTTTCTTTGCTCTGTAAATTTCATCTGAAGCATACTTTCCACTCTCTTTCCTTCCTTTATTCTGTTTTCTTTGTGTTTTTTTTCTTTAAGCTTCTGTCTCATCTTAGTCTTCCTCCTTCTGCATTTACTAACTTTTGACAGTTTAGAAGATGATTCACAGAGATCAACAAAATTTGTCATTGCTGTAGACAAGCTTGACTCACTGTCATGCGTAATTTGTTTATCAGGAAAGCTGGGGTGAACTCCTTCTAATTCCACCACAGTTAGGTTAGTGGAGACACCTTGTAAAATGTTATCAGATATATTTCTAATAGGCTTCAGTGGTTGAGCAGACACGGTTGGGTCACTGCATAAACCAACATGTAATGAGATTGAATTCATAGAAACCTGACTTGGTTGTTCCAGCTCAAATGCCATAGTAAAAAGTGCGATGTGACTGGACATTTCAGGGTTTATTTTGTCACAAAGACCAGTGGTGGTAGAACTTGATTCATTCCTAGCACTATCCAATGGAGCCACAATTGTGTGAGGTGTAGATCTGCTTTCCATAGGCTGGGCAGCATCATTCAGGTTGTAAAACTCCACAGGCTTCAGTTCGTGTGTGCAGGAGGATTGTGTTCCCAGAATCTGGTGACATCTGGTGAGTCTGTCAATCATGTCACTGAGATGTGTGAATGTGAGCATTACAGCAGTACCAGGACTCTTCAATCCCATAAGTAGAGGCAAACCTTTAGCTGTCCTTGAGTGAGGTTCAAAGAATCCATACCTACTTGATCTAGTTCTGAACACTGCAATACACAGACTTGTCATCATCAGCAATGCATAGCGCACTTCAGATAACAAGCAGCTCAAACCTGCCTCTAGGTCAAGGAAATTGTCCACAGCTCCAGGTAAAGGATCTCGCAGTGTGCCATAGCGGGAAAGTTGTGTCATGTCAACATGATACAAATGTCTGCGTGCAGAAGCTTCATCAGGGAGCTCATCAGTAGCCAGATGATCTCTAGCAGGAAACCTTTTTTTGGCTTCTTTATACATCACATCACCTTTATCTAAAACAAGGTCAAGGTCTGCCCTGGTGAAGTTTTCATTCTCATGAAGGAACGCAAGAAAGGTCAGTGAGTTACAGGTGCACTGGCTGTTCCTGGATCTACCATACCTCATAGAAGCCTGGCTGCGGGACGCACGTACACGGGTTTCATTAGGCTGATCTCCCAGGTTTACACTGTGTGCACGAGAAGGTCCAACTACACAAACAGCATCAGTCTGAAGTCCTGTGTCCAACACATCAGCATAGGAAGGCTTGGGTAGATGTAGAACACTTTGACCCCTGTGGTTTACCTGGTCAGTGTTAGAAGGTTCAGTTTTATCTGCAGCATCGTTTTGATGTCCTCTTTTTACCACATCATCACGAGGAGCTCCTGGCACAGACAGTTTATCATGTAGACCTGCCTGAACTACTCTTTCACCTGAACAGTCTGCAGTTGCAGACAGCTTGGTGGATGTCTGAAGACCAGCGCGTTCAGCTTATTCACCTGTTGCTGCACAGTCACACTCCTTCAGCTTCTGCCACCTCTGTTTTGCACTCTGGGACCTCTTATTCTTCCTTGGCATTGTGTACCAAATTCACAAATGTCAAACCAAACAACTAACTGTGTTGACTTCAGTAGAGCAGAGATTCCTGGAGAGTTCTAAATGCAGCCAAAATTTCCAAAACTATCTGGTGTCACTCAACAAAGCTACTAGGCCTGTACTAATTTTCTCAACGTGGGACAGAGGTACCACAGATGGGGGTATTACAAATGAAGACTCCTCAAGCTCAGCTTTTAGGTATAAATAAGAATATTTATTATAAATTCAAAACTACAGGATTTGTCAAACCTGTGTAATACCTAGTGTGAAACCCTTTAAGTAGGACGTTTTACACTAAATAATATCGTACCTAATGTGAATGTCACGATCTGGGTTTTGGTTTTGTTTATTGTTTCCTGTTCAACGCAGTAGCTCCTGTTTTCACTTTGTGTAACACCTCCGGATCCTGGTCATTGTGTTAGCTTCCGCTTTTATACTGAAAGTACTTCCTGTTTTCTCAGTTCAGTCCCCGGATCATGACACACCTGTTAGCAGTTAACTAATCACACCGGTATATAGCATCCACCCCTCACAGACTCCAGTTGCCAGATCGTTGTTTGTGTCTTACCGTTGTTCCAGTTCGTTGATCCTGTCGTAGTCCCGTTCGCTGACCTAGCCCCGCTGTAACCCGTGTATCCTGTTTGTTCGTTTACTCTGAGCCTGCCTTATCCCTGTCTGCCACGCCTGGATTATCTACCGTTACCTGTGTATGACTCCGACCGTTGTGACCTGAGTTCTGGAATTAAATACCACTTTCTCGCATCGCCTCGCCTCACGTCTCGTCGCTGTGCATGTGGGTCCGTTCATCTGCCGTTCCGTGACAGAACGATCTGGCCAGACTTGGACCCAGCCAGCGCCAACCTGCACCCAGGTCTGTACGAGTTTTGTCCCTTGTTTTTCCCCGTTTTTTCCCTCTGTTCATCGGCTCCGCGTCTAACCCCGTACCGGAGCGATGGAATTTATTCCACCGGGCTTACCGGAGGACTTCCGCGGGGATCTCGAGAGGCTGGCCAGGGAATACACGGAAGCGCCCAACCTTACGGCCCAGCTCCGAGCAGTCAAATTAGCCATCGAGATCCTGGAGGATGAATACTGGTGGCGTGAGTACCCCGGAGTGCAGGCGTTTTTCGATAGACTCCGGCTAATGCGGAGAAATCTGACACGCGCACGGCGCGCATCGGCTGGCCGCGGCTCCGCCTCCGCTCCGGCCGCCGCTCCGGTGGTTCGCGTCTCCAGCTCAGCCTCCAACCCAGTCGTGCTCTGTTCAGTCTCCAGTCCAGTCGAGCTCAGCTCAGTCCAGGCCTCAGCCCAGTCCCAGTCCAGTCGAGCTCAGCTCAGTCGTGTTTAGCCCAGTCTCCAGCTCAGTCGTGTTTAGCCCAGTCTCCAGCTCAGTCGTGTTTAGCCCAGTCTCCAGCTCAGTCGTGTTTAGCCCAGTCTCCAGCTCAGTCGTGTTTAGCCCAGTCTCCAGCTCAGTCGTGTTTAGCCCAGTCTCCAGCTCAGTCGTGTTTAGCCCAGTCTCCAGCTCAGTCGTGTTTAGCCCCGTCCCCAGTTCAGCCGCGTGCTGCCCCGTCCCCAGTTCAGCCGCGTGCTGCCCCGTCCCCAGTTCAGCCGCGTGCTGCCCCGTCCCCAGTTCAGCCGCGTGCTGCCCCGTCCCCAGTTCAGCCGCGTGCTGCCCCGTCCCCAGTTCAGCCGCGTGCTGCCCAGTCCCCAGTTCAGCCGCGTGCTGCCCAGTCCCCAGTTCAGCCGCGTGCTGCCCAGTCCCCAGTTCAGCCGCGTGCTGCCCAGTCCCCAGTTCAGTCGAGCCCAGTTCAGTCGAGCCCAGTTCAGTCGAGCCCAGTTCAGTCGAGCCCAGTTCAGTCGAGCCCAGTCCAGGTTTCAGCCCAGTCCAGTCGAGCCCCGCTCCAGTCGAGCCCAGTCCAGTCGAGCCCCGCTCCAGTCGAGTCCAGTCCAGGTTTCAGTCCAGTCCAGTCGAGCCCAGTTCAGTCGAGTCCTGTCCCGGCCCCAGTTCAGTCGAGTCCTGTCCCGGCCCCAGTTCAGTCGAGTCCTGTCCCGGCCCCAGTTCAGTCGAGTCCTGTCCCGGCCCCAGTTCAGTCGAGTCCTGTCCCGGCCCCAGTTCAGTCGAGTCCTGTCCCGGCCCCAGTTCAGTCGAGTCCTGTCCCGGCCCCAGTTCAGTCGAGTCCTGTCCCGGCCCCAGTTCAGTCGAGTCCTGTCCCGGCCCCAGTTCAGTCGAGTCCTGTCCCGGCCCCAGTTCAGTCGAGTCCTGTCCCGGCCCCAGTTCAGTCGAGTCCTGTCCAGGTTCCAGTGCAGTCCAGTCACGTTCCTGTCCCGGTTCCAGTGCAGTCCAGTCACGTTCCTGTCCCGGTTCCAGTGCAGTCCAGTCACGTTCCTGTCCCGGTTCAGTTCAGTCACGCGCAGGTCGTGTCCCAACCAGAGGGCACCACCTGTCGTGCAGGTGCTGTGCACACCCGATCAGGCCCGACGTCTGCTCCGTCGAGCTTGGCAGCGGCAAGTAGCCATGCCAGCTCCAGAGTAGATGTCGTTCCAGTTCCTGTCGGCCATGTCGCGGCCGTTCCTGTCGGCCATGTCGCGGCCGTTCCTGTCGGCCATGTTGAGGCCGTTCTAGTTCCTGTTCCTGTCCCTGTCGGCCATGTTGCGGCCGTTCCTGTCGGCCATGTTGCGGCCGTTCCTGTCGGCCATGTTGCGGCCGTTCCTGTCGGCCATGTTGCGGCCGTTCCTGTCGGCCATGTTGCGGCCGTTCCTGTCGGCCATGTTGCGGCCGTTCTAGTCCCTGTTCCGGTTCCTGTCGGCCAAGTAGAGGTCGTTCCTGTCGGCCAAGTAGAGGTCGTTCCTGTCGGCCAAGTAGAGGTCGTTCCTGTCGGCCAAGTAGAGGTCGTTCCTGTCGGCCAAGTAGAGGTCGTTCCTGTCGGCCAAGTAGAGGTCGTTCCTGTCGGCCAAGTAGAGGTCGTTCCTGTCGGCCAAGTAGAGGTCGTTCCTGTCGGCCAAGTAGAGGTCGTTCCTGTCGGCCAAGTAGAGGTCGTTCCTGTCGGCCAAGTAGAGGTCGTTCCTGTCGGCCAAGCTGAGGTCGTTCCTGTCGGCCAAGCTGAGGTCGTTCCTGTCCCTGTCGGCCAAGCTGAGGTCGTTCCTGTCCCTGTCGGCCAAGCTGAGGTCGTTCCTGTCGGCCAAGTAGATGCCGTTCCTGTCCCCGTAGGCCAAGCTGAGGGCGTTCCCGTAGGCCAAGCTGAGGGCGTTCCCGTAGGCCAAGCTGAGGGCGTTCCCGTAGGCCAAGCTGAGGGCGTTCCCGTAGGCCAAGTTGAGGGCGTTCCCGTAGGCCAAGTAGAGGTCGCCCCAGGCCCCGTTCCTGTCGGCCCGAGAGAGGTCGTTCCAGTCCCTCTCACCCTCGGAGCCGCAGCGCCCGCCGGCCTCCAGGAGGAGGCAGCGCCTGCTGCAGTTCCCGCGCACCTCCAGGAGGAGGTCGCGCCAGCTGCAGTTCCCGCGCACCTCCAGGAGGAGGTCGCGCCAGCTGCAGTTCCCGCGCACCTCCAGGAGGAGGTCGCGCCAGCTGCAGTTCCCGCGCACCTCCAGGAGGAGGTCGCGCCAGCTGCAGTTCCCGCGCACCTCCAGGAGGAGGTCGCGCCAGCTGCAGTTCCCGCGCACCTCCAGGAGGAGGTCGCGCCAGCTGCAGTTCCCGCGCACCTCCAGGAGGAGGTCGCGCCAGCTGCAGTTCCCGCGCACCTCCAGGAGGAGGTCGCGCCAGCTGCAGTTCCCGCGCACCTCCAGGAGGAGGTCGCGCCAGCTGCAGTTCCCGCGCACCTCCAGGAGGAGGTCGCGCCAGCGGCAGTTCCCGCGCACCTCCAGGAGGAGGTCGCGCCAGCGGCAGTTCCCGCGCACCTCCAGGAGGAGGTCGCGCCAGCGGCAGTTCCCGCGCACCTCCAGGAGGAGGTCGCGCCAGCGGCAGTTCCCGCGCACCTCCAGGAGGAGGTCGCGCCAGCGGCAGTTCCCGCGCACCTCCAGGAGGAGGTCGCGCCAGCGGCAGTTCCCGCGCACCTCCAGGAGGAGGTCGCGCCAGCGGCAGTTCCCGCGCACCTCCAGGAGGGGGTCGCGCCAGCGGCAGTCCCGGCGGACCTCCAGGAGGGGGTCGCGCCAGCCGCAGTCCCGGCGGACCTCCAGGAGGGGGTCGCGCCAGCCGCAGTCCCGGCGGACCTCCAGGGGGGGGTCGCGCCCGTCGCAGTCCCGGCGGACCTCCAGGAGGGGGTCGCGCCAGCCGCAGTCCCGGCGGACCTCCAGGAGGGGGTCGCGCCAGCCGCAGTCCCGGCGGACCTCCAGGAGGGGGTCGCGCCCGTCGCAGTCCCGGCGGACCTCCAGGAGGGGGTCGCGCCAGCCGCAGTCCCGGCGGACCTCCAGGAGGGGGTCGCGCCCGTCGCAGTCCCGGCGGACCTCCAGGAGGGGGTCGCGCCCGTCGTAGTTCCTGTCGACCCCCAGGAGGGGGTCGCGCCCGTCGCAGTCCCGGCGGACCTCCAGGAGGGGGTCGCGCCCGTCGCAGTCCCGGCGGACCTCCAGGAGGGGGTCGTTCCCGTCGCAGCTCCCGCTGCACCGGCATCGGTCCCTGGCGGCTCGGCCCCGGCCGCACCTGCATCTGTTCCTGGCGGCTCGGCTCCGGCCGCACCTGCATCTGTTCCTGGCGGCTCGGCTCCGGCCGCACCGGCATCGGTTCCTGCCTCGTCCTGGTCTCGGCTGCCGGACTGGTGGCCTCGCCCTCGGCTTCGCCTGCTGATTGGATGGCGCTGCCTCCTTCGGCGCCGTCCGCCTCGACTCCGCCACCGCCACGGCCATTCGCCTGGGGTGAGTCCCCGCCTGCCGCGGCGATGGCGGGGCCTCTGCCGTCGTCGTCCGCCGCGACCCTGGGACCCCCGGAGCATCTCCGTCGGGGAGGGGGCTGGGCTCAGCCCTGCTCTCCCGGACCTCGCCAGCCGTCGTGGTGGACTCTCCTGCCACCACCCTTGTGAGGGACTCCCTGGACTCTGTTGTTTTCCTGGTTGGGGACTTTTGTTCTTGTTTTGTGGACATTCAGGTTGGGTTCTCTTGATGATGAGACTTGTTCTTTGTTTTTCTGGTCGGTCTGTGTTCGGGCGTGACTTCTGTTTGATGGGGGTTCCCGTTTTGCCCTCCCCCGGTCCGCCCTCCGCCCGCCCTGTCTGTGTCCTGTGAGGGTTGTTTTTGGTTCTGTCCCTCCGCCGGTCCTCCCTCCGCCCGCCCTGCTCGGGTTTGTTGTTTTTTTTGGTCGTCTGGAATCCGCCCTTGGGAGGGGGGTACTGTCACGATCTGGGTTTTGGTTTTGTTTATTGTTTCCTGTTCAACGCAGTAGCTCCTGTTTTCACTTTGTGTAACACCTCCGGATCCTGGTCATTGTGTTAGCTTCCGCTTTTATACTGAAAGTACTTCCTGTTTTCTCAGTTCAGTCCCCGGATCATGACACACCTGTTAGCAGTTAACTAATCACACCGGTATATAGCATCCACCCCTCACAGACTCCAGTTGCCAGATCGTTGTTTGTGTCTTACCGTTGTTCCAGTTCGTTGATCCTGTCGTAGTCCCGTTCGCTGACCTAGCCCCGCTGTAACCCGTGTATCCTGTTTGTTCGTTTACTCTGAGCCTGCCTTATCCCTGTCTGCCACGCCTGGATTATCTACCGTTACCTGTGTATGACTCCGACCGTTGTGACCTGAGTTCTGGAATTAAATACCACTTTCTCGCATCGCCTCGCCTCACGTCTCGTCGCTGTGCATGTGGGTCCGTTCATCTGCCGTTCCGTGACAGTGAAAGGTCTATTCACCATTGGTTTTATATTCTTTATTTTAATTTACCTTTTTACATCAGGGACCAATAACCTAATAATATTCAAATTAAATTCAGGATAGTTATTAGATTGTAACAAGTCTACAAACCTGAAAAGCCTCACTGAACTGAAAAGTTTGAGAACAATGACAATATTTCTTTAATATGAATCACAAGTGGATAAATTAAGTCGAACTGTGTTTGTAATAGTTTTCACTTATATTCAGACCAACAGTCTTAATATCCTCTAAGATTCTTTGCACTTACCAGCAGAATAACCTTTATACTATTATAGGCGTATGTTATTATAGTCTTATGTTAAGTCTTAACACAGTTAAGTTCAGGCAGTTGTTGCAGTGATGAGATGAGAGCTTCTGCTTGCAGCTTCCTCCACTTGAATCCAGGTGCCTCGTAGACAAGAAACAGTAGCTCAACAGTAAGACTGAGTCAGCAACAGTATTTATCAGTTTTGCAATTATGTGTGCACTTTAGTTGAGCAATTTAAGCTGATATGATGAGAGAGAGATAGAACAGAGCAGAGAAACTCTCAGAACCACAAATAGATAGACAGGTACTTGATACCAAACAGAACGTTGAAACCAGGTAAGCAGTAACACAGTAGATATCAGTTAATCAATAACACTGTAGAAATCAGGTAATCAAACACAGGGACCAATGGTCATTGCATAAAACAGGGTCCAACAATGGGCAAACCAGTAAGACAGGGGCCAACAATGGGTGACACGGGCCAACAATGGGCAAACCAGTAAGACAGGGGCCAACAATGGGCAAACCAGTAAGACAGGGGCCAACAATGGGCAAACCAGTAAGACAGGGGCCAACAATGGGCGACACGGGGCCTGATGTGGGCAGGCCAAAAATCGGGGCCCTGCAGTGGGGCTTGGATAGAGAATTGATAGAGTATTGGGATAGAAAAGATAGAATATTCAATTCAAAAGATAGAGCACATAGATGGTTGGGATAGACAGAATTAACCATATGATAAGGACAAGAGTGGTGGGCAATCCCAAACGGCACATGTAAGACAAAAACGAAAATTAGTATAGAATACCATTTTCAATGATAAGATGCATTTGAATAATCTGACATATTGATAATGTTTAAGAAGTCATCACTTAATATCGCCATATGTTTCATAATATGATCTAATTACAAAAATAAATAATACTGGTCTCCTACACTCACCTAGTGACAGAGTTACTGCACTTTGTACACGTAGTAGAACAACACTGGTAGACTACAAGGAAAGACAAGGAATATGACACATTACATGCAGTCTTCTTAAGAATAAATGATTCCCATGGTACAAAAATCTTTGACATCTTTTTACCTTGGTCAACTTTTGAGTCATTGTTATTTTTTTAATCTTGTCATCGTTTGACCGTGGTCATCTTTTTAATGTTCTTTTTAATCACCATCTTTTCAATCACTCATCATTTTAATCTTTGCCAACATTTTGTCGATAAGGACAAGAGTGGTGGGCAATCCCAAACGGCACATGTAAGACAAAAACGAAAATTAGTACAGAATACCATTTTCAATGATAAGATGCATTTGAATAATCTGACATATTGATAATGTTTAAGAAGTCATCACTTAATATCGCCATATGTTTCATATTATGATCTAATTACAAAAATAAATAATACTGGTCTCCTACACTCACCTAGTGACAGAGTTACTGCACTTTGTACACGTAGTAGAACAACACTGGCAGACTACAAGGAAAGACAAGGAATATGACACATTACATGCAGTCTTCTTAAGAATAAATGATTCCCATGGTACAAAAAGTGGGGATTTAGAGTTGGGAAAGTTGGGATTTATATAGTAAAGCTATTTTTGCGATAACTATTATGGTTTAGCTAGAATGTCTGTTTATATGGGGTGAAACTCCCTCTGCTGTCACAGAGCAGAGTGAGCCTGATTTTCCCACATTTCGTATCCATGGGACGGCGCAGCTGCAGATTTGACTGACAGGTCAAACTCCTGATGCTCAGGGTACACAGCAGTTACACGCTTATTACTGATTACTCAACTACACTATTGGATTGTGTAGCAATTAAGCAATTACGGCATTAAGCATTATGTTTGCATTTGAATGATAAATTATGACTATTTAACGACTATTTCATAGTTTAGTAATCACTCACACGACCTCTGAATCCTTTCAAAATAAAAGCACCAAATGTAATTTATTACCTTAAATGGCAACATTTTTGGTTCTGACTGGTTAATTATGACTAGTTATTAAACTATTACACAGTTAAGCAATTAATTGCAAATACTTCCTTCAAATCCTTTTAAATTAAAAACCTAGTCAGCTTTTTCATGACTGTCGACAATGCAACTTTGTCAACTTTTTTAATCTTTGACATCTTTTTACCTTGGTCAACTTTTGAGTCATTGTTATTTTTTTAATCTTGTCATCGTTTGACCGTGGTCATCTTTTTAATGTTCTTTTTAATCACCATCTTTTCCATCACTCATCATTTTAATCTTTGCCAACATTTTGTCGTTTTCATCATTTTGTCAACTTTGTTTCAGTTTAATCAGCGTTTGGCATCATTGCGGCAGCAGATCAGCTCTCCCATGTAATTTCTCGAGAAATTACTTTTTCTAGTTTTCATTATTCTTGAGAACAACATTAGATGGAAAGATTATTCAAGTCAGTCAATTACTAACAAAACAAATTTCTGCTTACACCATTGTACATTTATAATAACCTACATTGACAGTTCACCCTGAGTCCAGCAGTCAAGTCTCCAAGCACTATGTAAAAAAAAAAAGTGGTATTTATATTCATTTCAAAGACAGGATCAGGATGTATAATAGATGAACACTGATTACTATGGGAATACACCACTCTGTATTTAAATTATAGGCCAATCTATGCACTGTTTGTGTGTTTACTTACAATCAGTTATAAGTCTGTACCACCTATGGACAAAAGCAAAAGGATGACAGAAGGACAAAGAGAAATAGTTGTTTTTAGATGAATGTTTAACATTTACTACACATCATCAGTACATATGTATTTTCCAAATTACTACAAAACACCACTCAGAAGGGAGAACTGTATATGGATTCATTTCAGGCAAATATTGTATGTATTATCTATATATCAAGGTGCACAACTAATGAAGACTGATTACTAGAGGAATACCTCATTCTATATTGTAATATAAGGACCAAACTGCATACTGTTTTCGTGTTAAATTACTTTACAGTCAGTCCATCTGAAATCACTTAGCGGGTGGTGCACAGGCCGAAAAGAAGAAGGGAGGGTAAGAAAGTTGTGTTTAAATTTACACAGTTAATATGAATTAACTGTACAACATGCTGCACAACTTATTGAGTCATTACAACAAGTACAACATCAAATAACATTAAAATGTGTCTGAGAATATGTTACATGCCAGCAGTTTTCTGTGAATTAGCTAATATTAAAGCTGAGTTACACAAACGGCATCAGCCGTTAGAAATCCTGTTTATTTGCTCAACATTAGAACAAGTGGCACTTTGTATGTGTCAGTACTTACCAATAATGTGCACACGACCTCGGTAAATCTTTGTCTAGTGGAGGAAATAATATGTTACATTTATGCATACAATAATTTTAAAAATCACTAAACCTAGAAATATGGACATTCCAGATACAGCTCAGTCTTTTGTATTGAGTTTTTCCACTGTATAGTACTAGTGGGCAGCCCGCCCCATTAGCCACACATGATGTTGATTAGATGCTAAAAAGCAGCTAGAGCACTGCAGACTAGTGATTAGAGAAAGAGGAGCATCAAAGAATAAGTATCTGCCATCATACTGACAGGGTTTTATAAAAGTCAATACGTTTTCTTACTTCAGATCTCTTAAAAATTCAAACTAGTGTTTTGTTTGAAATTGTCTTGTCCCTATTTGTGGTTTTACACAGCAAACGTCGGCTAAAACAGAGACACGTCGAGTAGAACCCAGCAGAACTAAGCCCCTTAAATCTTTATGCAGTGGAAAAACGTTTTGTAACTAGAGTTTATACTGTTAAGCTTGCACAAAAATTGCTAATTGCTTGTATTACTTTAAATGGTCAAATTAAACAGCTGTTTTGCACGCTAACATGTCTTTATACTACCATTAACATATTGGCCAAATGTCTGCTATCTATTATGGCCCGTTACATAGATAGTGTTAACTTGCTACTAATTGTGCCTTTAGGTTACTTCACACTGAATATGTTTAATTCTCGTTTAGTTTGATGTTGGAAACGTTCGTCGTTTTATCTTCAGTCATGTAAAAACCATAAAACTGTCAGGAAGAAGTCACTGTTACCTACCTGCAGGAAGAAAACAAAAAGCTGAATGGCAATCTTCGCGCCACAGGAAACAGTAGAAAAAAATGTTGCGTTCAGTAGCAGTTGGAAAATCCATTGTCATCTCACAATCTCGTTTATTGCCAATATATGTGTACTATTGTGTTCTGTCAGGGCAGGGTGTTTTCTCCGCCTTGCTTTTTTTGAGCGACGAAAATGAAAAAACATAATTAAGTATGATTTCGTATGTGACTAGTGATGGGTCCAGCAAAACCGATGCGTCGGCTCATAGAGCGTTTGCCCTTCATCGTCAAATTCATCTATATTTATGAAGCAGCCTCAAGCCAAGAGTAAGGTTCCCGCTGTGTGGGACCATTTCCATCTCATATCGGAAAATAAGGTGTTTAATTTGAATTAATTAACTTAAAAAAGTTTCCACTTGATCTATCGGAATTAAGATCAATTTCAAAGTGACTCTTAGTTTACTAATCATGTTTTTTCTGCAGGTTAAACGTCGCATTTGTTTGACAGAATTTCCTATTTAAACAAAGCCACCTTACAGTGTGTTGACCCCAGCAACACTTTCAGACCCCAGATTTAAATCACTAGGGTTCCGCAGTTCCTCCAAGTGCAATGAGGACGTCGGCAGACTGTGGACAGAACAGCAGCTGTCCGCACCCACTTATTCGGCATTATTTGTTTCTTATTGTTTGGGAATCATGTACTAAAATGCCAATTTGTTGTTTTTTAGATAACGTTTCGCAAGATCTCTTCATTGCAGTGGGCAGGCAGACCAAATTTGTAAAAAAGAAAAAAAGATGATTTAGTTAATTACATAGTGTTGTGGCTGTATAAGACTTAAGGCTGGGGTCACACATCGATGTTTTCTCATGTAAAGTACCGAAAAAGCAGCTATGGTCTCCAGTCCAACGGTGAAGGACAGACAGACTAACTGTCGACTAAAACGCCTGAAAAAAGCATATCCCAATTAAAATGAGAGCTGTTCCTTAACCTATTGGGGTATATATAAATGTTTGGGCTTTTTGTAAAGGTAACACTCTCTCAAAATGACTCTAAGTGTAACTGTTAAATAGTTATAAACTTTGGAACACATAGGAATAATCAACGTTTTCCTCGCTTTGATTTTGTTTCTGTAAAAACGAGAAAACAAAGAAGCTGCTATTTGGAGGTATTGACTGAAACACATAACTGATCTACAGAATGATGGCTTGTCTCTACTCGCACTGTTATCCAAAAACTAATTTTTAATAAATAATGCACAGGCCGGAGGAATGATTCGCAGTTTACCGATCCCTGATCGAAAATCTAGACTTGCATGCGGCTCTGTCGTCCCTTTGCTGCGGCTCCCTATGTCTTTTGAAAAACAATGATGAGAAAATGTATTATTATTATTATTATTATTATTATTTCTAGCTTAGTTCGTTTTTCTTTTAAATGTTATTCTAAGTTGGAGGTTGTGGCGATTTTAAAATATTAAAATAAAACATGTTCAATTTCCAAACTTTTATTCCGTAATGCAACTGAAGAATGAACGTTGTCATTCAGATTTTTTAAATCAGCATCTGTTCTTTTTATTACGGGGCAAGGTGGACAGCAGCGTGTTTTCACTGTAGCAGTGCCCCGACTTTCCTAAGTTCAACACATGATAGTTTTACATATGAAGCGAACAGTTAATAAAACAATATATTCAGTGTTATCTTTATTTTGGATGTCAAAAGGGTTTTGAGTCTCGCAGAATTTAGTTTTCTGTGTGAAATGGATCCAAATGGCTCTTTGAGTACTTATGGTCGTCCAACCCTGTTTTACACCAAATATGTTTCTTTGGGCGAGAGAGGAATGATAATATAATATGAAACATGGATAGTAGTAGTAGGCATTTTGCAAACTATATAGGGTAAAGCACTCTTTTATGTTATTATTGTAATATTGGACTCCGGAAGACTCCGTGCCTCACCTGCCATGAACCTCAGTATTGACAGCATTCTGGCTTTCTTTAGCCTAGCATATTACGTGAATGCGTCATTAAGGGGAACATAGATATTACTGTCACAAACTGCGACTGTGACTAATGTAAGGTGCAGTCAGTTACCTTGAATAAGATTTGCTTTACATGACGTATGTGACTATAATACGGATATCATTAGTTGCGTCTTTATGGCCATGGACACATTCAAATATTCTCAAAATATCATCACTTTTGCTAGGTACAGTACGCCATTTTGATGATTGTCTAAACAATACCTCCCATTGGATAATTCTTCCACTTGTTTCCCGCCTGTTACTGAGAACCATTATTATTATCACAATCGCCATCTTAATCTCTGAATATAACTGTGCAAGACACAAGGTAAGTTAAACTGATATTTTAATACTGTTCTTTTGCAAAAAACTTTAGGGTTAACGCACACACAGTTTTTGAAAGACTCACTGTGAAAAATAGTATATAGTATCTAGTTTGTATGTATCTTGTAGCTTGTTTATTGGGCTAACTAAATAGTTAGCTTCAGAGACTAACCTTTCCACATTTGCAACTCAGGAAAACAACAATTTGACTTTACAAACAAAACAAGAAAGTGTAATTAAGCCTTATAGCCGTTTACAAAATGTGTTTTAACAGTCCAGGGACATACGCTAACAAAACACTCGGGCAGTACAACAACGCAATTTTGGCAAAATATAAAGGGGGAAAACGTGAATCCACCTGACTATACCAGTTTAAAGCCTCATTCATTATGTACGCTTCGAAAGCAATTTCTTTAACTTTAACACTCAGATTCATACACACCCCTTAAAATGAACATTCTTGTAAACCCGCATAGCGTTGTGCTCTGCTGCAGTTTCGTCCACGTTGCTAAAATATGACACATCGACGTCATCTCTATGTACCATAATTCATGAAACCCCACAAACGTAACACCCATACTACAAAACGTTAATTTACAAATTCATGTATATTATGCATCTTACGATCCCTGTTGCCTTTTTTGTAACATTCTCCTCCATATGTTGTTACAGAATGGACTTACACACCATTAGAACAACGAAGCCGGACTCACCGTATTATCGCCCCCCACCCCTCCAAGTTCAGGTGTTGGCAATCCAGGACCAAAACAAAGTCATCTCCTGAGAGTTCAACGATAATAGTGCCAAACCCAATTTGACAAAACACAACAAAATTGCGGCCGTGACTGATGGGAAAACTGTTACAAAAATAACGCTGTATGAAGATATTACAACTAAAATTCAATTAGGCCAAAACTACATGATAAGAAATTACACATTAACTGGACAGTCACCACCCTACTATATCACAATCACAAAATCAACACAGTTTTTCAGAGCAGCTCCAGTGACAATCACTGAAGCTCTGATACAAGAAGGAGAAGCCCTGCTAAACCCACACTCAGCAATCAGCCCCCTAGCTGTCTGTGGTGACACAGTCAACTTTATAACAGTTGAAGGAGAGGTTACTGAGGTACATTTACTCATACAGTACCACCATTCAGTGTATCACAACAAACAAAAAGTCCTGATTATTTTAGCTACGATTTACGTATTCCTGTAAACATAAACGTGCTATAATGACACATTATGTGACTAACTACTCCCTCAATCCTCAGGTGTCAGCTGTAAAAAAGGTGAGCAAAGGAAGGGAAGCCATGCCACTGAAGAACATTACACTTCAGGAGGTAGACTGCCCAAATCTTGCCATTATTGTCATATTTTGTTATTTTTGCTTTGTCTTGCCTTATGACATTGTTAAGGAATTCTCACAATTGTTTTAACATTTTAAACACTAACAATATTTTGATGCTTGTGGTACTGTACAACTTACCTAAAAAACACATTATCCTATGAAAATTCTTGCGAAACATAGAAGAGACAAAATAACATACTGAATTGTTTTCAGCTGTTAGTCCCATTGTTTCCTAAAGCTTACAGTAATAACACAGTGTGCATTGTAATGCTGATAACTTCTTCTACCACACTTGACTTGACTTAACGTAACTAATTCCTTTGATAACCCCTGGATCTTCTTGTAGATACACATGCATAGATTACACATGATCAAACCTGACATCACACACACAATATCACATGAATTACGAGAAACATAGTAATTCCATACTTGCTTAATTAAACAAATCTGACACCTTGACAACACATATTGATTCCTGTTTTACAGAACACAACGCAGGTAGTGTTGTGCCTGTGGAGGGAGGCGGCTGTACAAGACGTGAGGCTTGGGTCACACGTTAAAGTTTCTCACCTAAAATCCCGTAAAAGCAGCTATGGACTCCAGCTACATTCCACGACATTTACAATGTTTGAGGTATGAAAAACAGACAATATTTTTACTTTTTAATAGTGTATGGCTGAAACATCAGAGTGTAGTTACTTGTTCTATTTCAATAATTAATGCAAGAGATTTCACATCAGTAAGTGCTCAGATAAATACATGACTATATCACTTCTATCAAAACATTTAATGTGAAGTTAAACAAAATGCTTTCCCATAGATAGAGGCATTAATTTTCTCTAAGATTTTATTCCATATCAACTTGAATTATTTAATTGTATAGAATCACATAGAAGCATAAAATTGGCTTCATCTACTTGATTCAGGAGACTTGCAGTGCATACAATATGGCAATCATAGAGAGGCACAGGCGAGCTGCACGTATACAGTTCACTGTTCACAATAAATCCTGGCAACAGTACTGCAAGAGTTAGATTTTCACAACTGCTTACTGAGGAATAAATGATGAAATGGAATAGTAACATCTAACTTTTCCGTTCACAGGAGATCAAAACATCAACAGACGAAATGGCTGAAGTGGTAGGAGTGATGGAGACAAACACCCCAGGCATCCTCCAGCTCCTTATGGCCAATAATGAAGTCTGCCAAATTGAGGCAGAAAAATGGTGGCCATTTGATGCGCAACTGGACAAAGGACCAGTACATGTCCACGTGTGCAAAGAAGGGAAACAAATAGTTTCCCTACATCATGTTTAAAATAATTCAGAAATGGTTATTATATAGTTCTACTGTAATTTATTTATGATTGTTCCAGTGCTGTGTTCTGTTCATTTCACTATAAAGCCCTTTGTTAGATGTCTTTATTTACTAGTCCATACTTTGTAATGAATGTTAATTAAAATTGTTTTTGTTGTTTAATTAATATTGTTAATAAATTTTTTCCCATTCTAATAATAATAATGTCACATGTTGAATATCACACACTGGCAAGTACACAGACACACCTATTTGACTGTCTCACTAACTGAGGGCACACCTAATGGAATGTATTTGGTGTACAACAGGGGTCGGCAACCTTAAGTACTTAAAGAGCCATTTGGACCCATTGAACATAGAAAACCAAATCCTGCGAGCCACGAAACCCGTTTTGACGTCTAAAATGAAGATACCACGGCATACGTTGTGTTTTTTTTACCTGCACGCTATCTACAACAATTGTGTGTTGCATTAGGTAAACTTAAGATATCCACCTGCGGAAAAGAAAAGAAGATCGCCTATTTATCATTAGCGTCAAATCAGCATGACTATAGTTTGAGTGCGGGATCCATACTGTATTTAATGTAACAGTGTTGCAACAGCGACGACGGACCGACAGACTCACTGTAGTAATGTCGACTAAAACACCTAAAAAAAGCATATACAAATTAAAATAAAAGCTGTTCGTCAACCTAATGAGGTATATATAAATGTTTTGGTTTTTTGTAAAGGTTACACTCTGTTGTTTTCATCACAGCTCTCAAAATGACTCTAAGTGTAACTGTTAAATAGTTATAAACTTACACATGAACACATACTGTAGGAACAATCAACGTTTTCCTCGCTTTGATTTTGTTTCTGTAAAAACGAGAAGACAAGGAGGACGCAACAACGAGGAGCTGCTATTTGGAGGTATTGACTGAAACACATAACTGATCTACAGAATGATAGTTTGTCTCTACTCGCACTGTTACCATAAAACGAAATTTTAGTAAATAATGCACAGGCGCACAGATGCACAGATGTCTGCAGGAATGGTTTTGTCCCTTCTGTCGATCTCGGCTCCGGAGGAAAGATTCGCAGTTTACCGATCCTTGATCGAGAATCTAGACTTGCATGCGGCTCTTTCGTCCCTCTGCTGTGGCTCCGTATGTCTTTTCAAAAACAACGATGAGAAATTTATTATTATTGTTTTTTTCTTGCTTAGTTCGTTTTTCTTTTAAATGTTATTCTAAGTTGGAGGTTGTGGCTTCTTAAAATGTTAAAATATTAAAATAAAACATGTTCAATTCTCAAACTTTTATTCCGTAATGCAATTGAGGAATGAATGTTGTCATTCAGATTTTTTGTTCGTTATTTTAATTACTGGGCAAAGTGGACGGCAGGTATCCTGCTGCTGCACAACTCTGTCTACAGTATCTTACAGCGCTTATGTATAACCGGTGTGCAATTGGATCAGGAGCAACAATTAACTTAATTAGGTATTATTTTATATTTTGCATTACCCAGTTGAATAACGATAATTCAATTCGGCATGTCAACTTATGCCGGAAGCTACAGGCCATAACATGATGATGATGATGACAGAAGCAGACTGTGTTTTTGGTTTGCTGCAGGTGGATAGTTGAAGTTGAATTTAAATGACCTTGAGTATTTGGTTTGAAAGTAACGTTCATCTCAGCATCTTAATCATAAGTTAAGACACCCCTAATGCTCAGCGTTGTAGTGGAAATCTTTTTTTAGTTTGTGGAAAAAAACAAAGTATCCACTGAAGGACTGAGGACACAAGACCTGTATTTATACCCTGTTACAAACCCCCACATGAGCTTAAAATATTCTCATTTGCTTAAGTTTACCCCCTTTGAGACTGTTGCATCTTTCAAGTCTTTGTTTCAACTAATAAATATGTTAAATTCACAAATTCAAGTATTTCTCTCCATGTGGAGACAGCTCTTCAGCTAAGTGCTCTTTCAGCTGATATCCAGTTGCTTAATGACTTGGCTCGCAACTTTAGTTTTGCAGATCCAATCAGCTATACATTCAACTCATCAGATAGTTTTAGTAATGTTTCAACTGATTAATTACAAATTGTTAATTAGAATATATAACTCAAGATAAATTAAGTTATAAACTTAATGCATCAGCAACTTTCAGCTATATTATAAAAGTTTCATTATACTATAGAAATAGAAAGAAATATAGCTATAACAGTTATAGCAGTTTAAGCATAGGGTGGTTTTTGAGGAATGTTCAGCTTTTCCATTAGTTTGTGTTGCATCTGATTGAGTTGGTTATGTCACAGCTAAAATGCAAAGAGGCGCTTTCTTACACCAGAACTTTTTTCTTTAACTCGTCACTACAGCCACAGTTTTCACTCTATCATCGTATTTTCTTCACTTGTTTGTAGTCATACTTGTGTGATGTGCCTGGCTAAGCCATCAAAACTATACTTTAGTCTGTATCTGCCTCAAAGCACAGAGAGTTTCAGAAATCCTCCCATTCACTTCAGAGAGTATTGTCCACTGGGTACAATACTCTCTGACTTCTGGGTAAAATCACAGAGGGACAGGCATTTTTAAATCGGAACTGTGGCCACAATTTTCAATCCTCAAGCATAAAATTTACACCAGTTGCTAATTGAAGCCTGTGAAGTGAAGTTATTTTTATGATAACCTTTATGGTTTTGGTGTAACAAGCCTGTTAAGCTGGGGTGGAAATCAGCCTCACTCCAGCTCTTTGTGCTGATCAGTGGAGGTTCCTGCCTGTTCCATGACAACAGCGCAGCTGCAGCAGATAAGGGATTGAGCTTAGTAGCACTTTGACTTATAAGTCACACTCTCTATGCTCAGTGAACTGATGAGTTCATTGCACTGTTGATTCCCCATAAGAGCAGGTGTAGACATTAAGCTTTTATATATATATATATATATATATATATATATATATATATATATATATATATATATATATATATATATATATATATATATATATATATATATATATATATGTAATTCATATCTCAGTTGCTCAAATTAGAATGTGCATTACTGAACAAGATGCCAAATTAATTTCACCAAATTTATAAAAATTTTTGAATCCTAACTTTAACTATAACACTACAAACACAAAAACAGTTGTTTTACCCAGAAGCCTTAGTGGCTCAGGGTGGAACTAACTGCTCAGAGCCACTACAATATGTTAAAATTGAAATTGCATGATTTTGTATTAAAATATTCTCATTTGCTTTAGGTTTAGCGTTTTGGGACTGTTGCAACTCTCAAGTCTTTGTTTAATAAAATAAACACATAAAATGACTAAGGATTTCTTTCCATCTGGCCGAAACTCTTCAGCCAAGTTATTTTGCAGCTGTTATATCCTGTAGCTCAATGGTTTAAGTACTTGACTCTGGAGTGGGGGGGGGGAATTGCAGCTGCCCAACATGCTGAGTGTCACGATTTATGTCAGTTCCGGTTTTATGTTGAAAGGATTTCCTGTTTCGCCTCAGCTGTTTTGTGTCATCCCGGTTCACCACGCACACCTGTCAATAATCAGTAATCACACCCAGTATTTAAGCACCACCTCAGCCAACAGTCAGACGCCAGATTGTTGAGTCCTTGCACCACTATCCATCTATCTAGTATTGTTATCTCGTGTTGTTGATCTTGCCTGTTCTTGACCGCCGATTCCTGCCTGACCCTCCTCCGTACCTTCGTCTGGATTGTGACGTTTACCTGACCGTCTGACCCGTGAGTTTGTCTAGCCCTTATCTGTACCGTCACCGAGTCTATCCGTGTACCGAACCACTGCCTGTCTCCTGGACCCGATCTCGCCTGTTCCTCATTGTACCTCATGCTGAGACATCCTGTGTATGACCCGGACTGCTTGACGACGCTGTACAATAAAACCCTGCTTAAATCACCAAGCCCGAGAGTGTGCTGTGCATTTGGGTCCTCAGCCGTGTGTTCGTGACACTGAGCAGCTGCAACATTCCGCTGACTGAATTCTGAGGACTGAAGTACTTTTTATGCAATAAATCCAAGGAGACATTCATACAACATTAATTAAAAGTGTTTAATGAACTAAAATACAGTATAAAAGCAGGGTGACATATTTCCTAAGAAAAAATAAATATTTATAAATAAGAAAAATGTAACAAAGTGTTTGATGAACTAAAATATAGTTTAAATGCAGGGTGACATATTTCTAAAGAAGAGAATAAATTTTTATAAATAATAAATGAAAAGTGTGTGATGAACTAAAATATAGTATAAAACCAGCATAACTATTTACAATGGAAACAAGTATATATATATATCAATTAGAAACATGCCAAAAAGTGACAGAAACATTATTACAAAAAGAACTATCGGGCAAAAGTCACTGAATGTTTCACCTCTTTCCCTTCTCTACTGCCCATCTCTCTCTTTCCATATTAGCGTTTCCCTGCCACCGTTTCTACTAAACAAGAAGTGAATTCTTACCCTCAGGAATTCATAGTCACTGCAACAAGAAAACAGAACAGCAGCGAAAAAAAAAAGGCCACAATGTGGTCAACTTGAACATAAGAGGCATGCTTTGGTTCGGTAGACTTCATTGTCCCAGAGCTGGGAGAGCAGTTCATTATTCCACAGCTGGCAGTTGGGTGTATCATATGTAGAACCTTCTTCACATGATCATCTGAAGGCTGGAGGTGCAGCAGCATCAATGACTGTAAAACAAATAACACCTAAGTGGTAGATTGTTTGCAAAACTTCGCTGGAGCGCAAGTGGAACTTTTTAAATGACAATAAATGTTGACTTACCGTTCTGGGAACCCTGTCTGGAAGGTGAAATATAGAGCATAGCCGCCTCCAGCTCTGTATCTTCATCCATCTCTGTCTCAAAGACTGAAATTTAGCTGTACTATACATGTGTATATTTGTGTGTATTTTACACAAAAGATAGCAGAAAGGACATTACTAAAGACACTAAACATTCACCCATGGCTTTCTGGGAAGGACGTGGGGAAGGAGTCTCCACAGAGGCACAGCTTTGCTTGTTCTGCAGGTATTGCTGGAGTTTATGCATTCTCACACTTGGAACACAGCTTTTCTTCAGGATGAAGGCTGTATAGCCATCATTGCTGCTGTCCCACATCTGTCTCCAGGTCTGGTCCCCATGGGAACCAAAACCAACGAGCTGGTCGTCCTCTGACACGTCTTCCGATGGGACTGTCTTTTTAGCTTCAAAGCTCAGAAGATCCTGTTTTTCCCTGAAGCTGAGGGCATATCTCAGGAATGACATGGAACTGTCCTTGTTGTGGCCGTCCGCCTTGAAGACACCTGCCGCTTCTTTTTTGCGCTAGTTTTTAATAAGGTAGATGGTGTAACCCATGTCATTTTCAAGGAGCCAGCGAAAAGGCTTCCTTTTATATTTTCCAAATAGGAGAATGTATTCTCCCATGAGAGTATTTTATATTTTAGCTATTAAGCACACACAGCTTTTTCACATCCTTTTAAAATAAAAGCCCAAATCCTGATCTTTCTCTAAAGATAGCAATAATTCTGCTTAGGTTATAGGTTATTTATGACTAGTTAATTAGACTAATATACTGTTTAGCAAATACCTGCACAGGCCTTTTCCATATCCTTTCAAAATAAAGGCACCAATCCAGATTTTTAGCTTTAATAGCACTATTTGTGCCTTTTGAATGGGTAATCATGACTGGTTAGTGTGACTGTTTTACAGTTTAGCTATTAAGCACACACAGCCCCTCTACATCCTTTCAAAATAAAAGCCCCAATCCTGATCTTTAGCTAAAGATAGCAATATTTCTGCTTTCAACAGGTTTATTATGACTAGTTATTTAGACTCTAATACTTGTTCTGAAGCAAATTTAAGCGGTATTAAATATTTCCAAAACGTTTAGCTACTCATTCAGCTCTTGAAATCAAAACTATTTAATTACAATATTTAGCCATTTTGATACATTTGGCTATATTACAACAAATTAAGCAAACCTGTACACACTTCCTTGATTTTCAGCAATTCCTTAATCTCACCAAATCTTTGTCGCGTTTCCTCTATATGAAATTCAACTACTTCAGCTTAATCAATTCCTATTTCTCCTTAGATACATTCAACTATGCTTTACATGATTGAGCTATTTCATCTGTTTTAAATGTTTCAGTTACTTTCAGCAACTCTTCAGGAATATTTTCAGCTTGGAAGCATTCACTGTGCATTTTCTTATGGAAATGCTTTTTCTAGTTATTATTATTTTTCTTCCCCCCGTTTTTCTGCATCTAACTAGTCCCGCATACTTTAAGCTACAGAAACGATTCCAATATCAAAATGTTCAGCTTTTTAAGGAGAAGTGTGCTATTACTTTTCTCATTCATATGTTTCATATTTTTCAAGTTATTAAGCTTTTTTTAACTTTTTTTTCCCATTGAAATGAATGGGAACAACTTTTCAAATTCTCTTCAGCTTTGTCTACTTTCAGCTTTAACTACTTCTGCATACTTTAAGCTACAGACACCATTTAAACTACAAAATAATCTTCAACTATTCAACTATTAATCTTCCAGAAATCGTTAAAATATCTTTAATAGTTTCTGATTTATAGCAGTTTAAATATTGGGTGGTTTTTGGTCAATTTTCATCTTTTCCATTAGTGTGTATTGCGTTATTTAGAGTGCGTGATGTCACAGCCAGAGTGCGAGGGGACGTTTTTTTAAGACAGAACTTCTGTCTTTAACTCGTCACTACGGACACAATTTTCACTCTATCAACGTAACTATTTCAGTAAATCGTAGTCATACTTGTCTTCTTTCTAATGATGTGTCTGGCTTTACTCTCAGACCTATACTTTAGTCGCTATCAACCTCAAAGCGCAGAGAGATCCTGAATTTCTCCCATAGACTCTAATGATAATTTTCGGCAGACGTCTGGGGAGAAAAACAAGAGAAGTATTTTGAAATTGCGACTGCGGCTACAAACATTTGTCCTCAAACATAAAATTCACACCATTTGCTCATTGAAGACTTGGGCCTCGTAAAATGAAATAATTTTTGTGATAACTATTATGGTTTAGCTGGAACAAGCCTGTTTATACAGGGTGAAACTCTGCTTGTACAGAGCAGAGTGAGCCTGATTTTCCCGTCTTTCGTCTCCATGGCGACGGCGCAGCTGCAGATTTCACTGACAGGTCAAACTCCTGATGCTCAGTGTAGACAGCAGTTCCATGCATATTACTGATTACTCAACTACACTATTGGATTGTGTAGTAATTAAGCACACACTTCCTCTTAATCCTTTCAAAATAAAAGCATCAAGCCAAATAATTAGCTTTAATACCAACATTTCTGCTTTTATATGGGTAATTATGATTATTTAAAGATAGATTAACAGTTTAGTAATTACCCACACATGCTACCTCTATGTCCTTTCAAAATAAAAGCACCAATGCAATTTATTAGCTTTAACTGCTCTGATTTTGCCTTTGAATGGTTAATAATGATTATTTAAAGACTAATTGACAGTTATGCTAATACGCCCACACATTTCCTCTAAATCCTTTCAAAATAAAAGCACCAATTACAATTTATTACCTTTAATGGCAAGATTGATTAGAACATTTCTGGTTCTGAATACTTACCAATCGTTAATGAGACACTTTAGAGTTCAGCAAATAACCACTCACACTTATTAGGGTGATTTTATTCTGAAAGGGCTTAACCTAAATTATTTCCTTTAAGAGGGCAATTCTTGCTAGTGAATGACATATTATGACTGTCTAATGACTATTTTATAGATTAGTAAATACTTACACACAACCTCTAAATCCTTTCAAAATAAAAGCACCAATCCAGATTTTTAGCTTTAATCGCACTATTTGTGCTTTTGAATGGGTAATCATGACTGGTTACTTTGACTGTTTTACAGTTTAGCTATTAAGCACACCCAGCCCCTCTACATCCTTTCAAAATAAAAGCCCAAATCCTGATTTTTACCAAAAGATAACAATAGTTCTGCTTTCAACGGGTGTATTATGACTAGTTATTTAGACTAATATACTGTTTAGCAAATACCTGCACAGGCCTTTTCCATATTCTTTCAAAATAAAAGCACCAATCCAAATTTTTAGCTTTAATAGGGCTATTTATACTTTTGAATGGGTAATTGTGACTGGTTATTGTGACTGTTTTACAGTTTAGCTATTAAGCACACACAGCTTCTCCACATCCTTTCAAAATAAAAGCCCAAATCCTGATTTTTAGCTAAAGATAGCAATATTTCTGCTTTCAATGGGTTTATCATGACTATTTATTTAGACTAAAATACTGCACACACAGTTTCTCCAAATTCTTTCAAAATAAAAGCCCCATTCCAGATCTTTAGCTAAAAAGGGCAATATTTCTGCGTTCAGCTGGTGTATTGTTACTAGATGATAAGACAATCTTAATGTTTAGTAATTGCCTGTTCAGGTGTCCTCAATATCCTTTCAAAATAAAAGTACCAATCCAAATTTTTAGCTTTAATAGCATAAACTCTGTTTTTGAATGGTTAATTGTGACAAGTAATGAGACTATTTTAAAGTTTAGCTATAAACACACACATCTCTAAATCGTTTTAAAATAAAAGCATTAAACCAATTTTTTTTGCATTAATAGAATAAATTCTGTTTTTGAATGGTCAATTCAAATTCAGCAATAAGTCTATACCAGTAAATACTGGTTTATTATTACTAGTTAATGAAACAATTTAACAATTACTCACACAAGCTTCCTGTAAGTCATTTCAAAATAAGAATACTAAACTTTTAGTGCAACTAACTAAGCTCTAAACCTTTTTAATTTCTGCTTTTGACTGCTTTTTTGTTATTTAGGACAACTTAATGAGCGCTTTTTCCAGTTTACCAAGTTAGGACACACACTTCCTCAAATTACTTTCAAAATAAAAGCACCAATCTAATTATTTAGCCTAAATATCGCTTTTGTGAATTTGACTAGTTAATTATAACCAGTTAATGAAACTATTTTACTGTTCAGCAAATATCTGCACACACTTCCTTCAAAGCTTCAACTTTTATCAATTCAAATCAAAATACTTGTTCTGAAGCAAATTTAAGCCGTATTAAATATTTTCAAAACGTTTAGCTATATTTCAACAAGTTAATTAATTGATTTTCAGCAGTTTGTTAATTTCAGCAAATCTTTTTCGTGTTTCCTCCATATGAAATTGAACTACTTCAGCTTCTTCTGCAAATATTCAGCACTGTTTAATCAGTTCCTATTTCTCCTTAGATACATTCAACTATGATTTACATGATTGAGCTATTTCATCTGTTTTAAATGTTTCAGTTACTTTCAGCAACTCTTCAGGAATATTTTCAGCTTGGAAGCATTCACTGTGCATTTTCTTATGGAAATGCTTTTTCTAGTTATTATTCTTATTTCGCCCCGTTTTTCGGTCGCTATCTACTTCTCAACGCTTCATTGCAGAATCATCGTTCAATGTTCTAAACGTGCGTCATCGTTAGACGATGCAGGCTATTACTTTTCACGTTTTCAGCTTTTCAACTTTTAACGTTATTCAACGTTTTCCGTCGTTTTTTTATAATGGTCGTCTATGGGAATCATCGTTCAACTTTTTGTCAACTTGCCTCTTTTCGTCAGCTTCTGTCATCGTCATACTTTGGCGTAGAAACGTCATTTCAACGTCAAAAGCGTCTATCATCTTTCAACGTTCTCCGTGTAAATCAGCGTCCTCGTATCTTTTATAGTTTTCGACTTGTGAGCGTTTAATTATCGTGTGGTTTTTGTTAAATTTTCAGCTTTTCCATTAGTGTGTATTGGGTCAGTTAGAGTGCGTGATGTCACAGCTACAGTGAGAAGGTGCGCTTTTTTAAGACAGAACTTCTGTCTCTAACTCGTCACTACAGCCACAATTTTTACTCTATCAACATAATTACTTCACTAAATCGTAGTCATACTTGTCTTCTTTCTAATGATGTGTCTGGATATACCCTCAGACCTATACTTTAGTCGCTATCAACCTCAAAGCGCAGAGAGATCCCGAAATTCTCCCATAGACTCTAATGATAATTTTCAACAGACGTCTGGGGAGAAAAACAGAGGAGACATATTTTGAAATTGCCACTGTGGCTACAAGCTTTTATCCTGAAATATAAAATTCACACCATTTGCTCATTGAAGCCTTGGGACTCGTAAAATGAAATAATTTTTGTGATAACTATCATGGTTTAGCTGGAACAAGCCTGTTTATACAGGGTGAAACTCTGCTTTTACAGAGCAGAGTGAGCCTGATTTTCCCGCCTTTCGTCTCCATGGCGATGGCGCAGCTGCAGATTTCACTGACAGGTCAAACTGCTGATGCTCAGTGTAGACAGCAGTTCCATGCTTATTACTGATTACTCAACTACACTATTGGATTGTGTAGTAATTAAGCACACACTTCCTCTAAATCCTTTCAAAATAAAAGCACCAAGCCAAATAATTAGCTTTAATAGCAATATTTCAACTTTTAGATGGGTAATTATGACTATTTAAAGATAGATTAACAGTTTAGTAATTACCCACACGTGCTTCCTCTACATCCTTTCAAAATAAAAGCACCAATGCCAATTATTAGCTTTAACTGCACTGTTTTTGCCTTTGAATGGGTAATTATGATTATTAATGGGTAATTAAAGAGTAATTGACAGTTACGCTATTACCCCCACACATTTCCTCTAAATCCTTTCAAAATAAAAGCACCAATTACAATTTATTACCTTTAATGGCAAGATTGATTAAAAAAAATTGTGGTTCTGAATGCTTACCATTTGTTAATGGGACTACTTTAGAGTTCAGTAAATAGCCACTCAAACTTATTAGGGTGCTTTTATTCTGAAAGGGCTAAATCTAAATCTTTGCTTTAATAGGGCTATTCTTGCTATTGAATGATAAATTATGACTATCTAATGACTATTTTATACTTTAGTAATCGCCCACACACAACCTCTAAATCCTTTCAAAATAAAAGCACCAATGTAATTTATTACCTAAATGGCAAGATTTTTGTTTCTGACTGGTAAATTTCTACTAGTTATTAAAATATTACACAGTTAGGTAATTATTTACAAATACTTTCTTCAAATCAAAAAGATAGTCAGCTTATTCATAATTGTCAACAATGCCCCTTGGTCAACTTTTTAATCTTTGACATCTTTTAACCGTGGTCAACTTTTGAATCATTGTCATCTCTTTAATATTGTCATAGTATGACCTTGGTCATCTTTTTAATCATCATCTTTTTAATCGCCATCTTTTGTCATCGTTTTAATCTTTGTCAACGTTTTCTCGTTTTCATCGTTTTCATCGTTTTGCCGTAGTCAACTTTTTGACGTCAGCAGCTTAATCAGCGTTTGTCATCGTTGCGGCAGCAGATCAGCTCTCCCACGTAATTTCTCGAGAAATTACTTTTTCTAGTTTTTCTTATTATTATTTCGCCCCATTTTTCGGTCGCTTTCATCGTCTCAACGCTTCATCGTAGAATCGCCGTTCAACTTTCTAAACATGTGTCGTCTTTAGGAGATGGGGGCTATTACTTTTCACGTTTTCAGCTTTTCAACTTTTAACGTTATTCAACGTTTTTCGTCGTTTTTTTATAATGGTCGTCTATGGGAATGATCGTTCAACTTTTTGTCAACTTGCCTCTTTTCGTCAGCTTCTGTCATCGTCATGCTTTGGCGTAGAAACGTCATTTTAACGTCAAAAGCGTCTATCATCTTTCAACGTTCTCCGTGTAAATCAGCGTCCTCGTATCTTTTATAGTTTTCGACTTGTGAGCGTTTAAATATCGTGTGGTATTTGTTAAATTTTCAGCTTTTCCATTAGTGTGTATTGCGTCTGCTAGAGTGCGTGATGTCACAGCTACAGTGAGAAGGTGCGCTTTTTTAAGACAGAACTTCTGTCTCTAACTTGTCACTACAGCTACAATTTCTACTCTATCAACGTAATTATTTCACTAAATCGTAGTCATACTTGTCTTCTTTCTAATGATGTGTCTGGATATACCCTCAGACCTATACTTTAGTCGCTATCAACCTCAAAGTGCAGAGAGATCCCGAAATTCTCCCATTGACCCTAATGATAATTTTCGGCAGACGTCTGGGGAGAAAAACAGAGGAGACATATTTTGAAATTGCCACTGTGGCTACAAGCTTTTGTCCTCAAACATAAAATTCACACCATTTGCTCATTGAAGCCTTGGGACTCGTAAAATGAAATAATTTTTGTGATAACTATCATGGTTTAGCTGGAACAAGCCTGTTTATACAGGGTGAAACTCTGCTTTTTACAGAGCAGAGTGAGCCTGATTTTCCCGCCTTTCGTCTCCATGGCGATGGCGCAGCTGCAGATTTCACTGACAGGTCAAACTGCTGATGCTCTGTGTACAGAGCAGTTCCATGCTTATTACTGATTACTCAACTACAATATTGGATTGTGTAGTAATTAAGCACGCACTTCCTCTAAATCCTTTCAAAATAAAAGCACCAAGCCAAATAATTAGCTTTAATAGCAGTATTTCTGCTTTTAGATGGGTAATTATGACTTTTTAAAGATAGATTAACAGTTTAGTAATTACCCACACATGCTTCCTCTAAATCCTTTCAAAATAAAAGCACCAATGCCAATTATTAGTTTTAACTGCACTGTTTTTGCCTTTGAATGTGTAATTATGAATATTTAAAGACTAATTGACAGTTACGCTATTACCCCCACACATTTCCTCTAAATCCTTTCAAAATAAAAGCACCAATTACAATTTATTACCTTTAATGGCAAGTTTGATTAGAAAATTTGTGGTTCTGAATACTTGCCAATCGTTATAGAGACTACTTTAGAGTTCAGTAAATAGCCCCTCAAACTTATTAGGATGCTTTTATTCTGAAAGGGCTAAATCTAAATCTTTTGCTTTAATACGGCTATTGTTGCTATTAAATGATAAATTATGACTATCTAATGACTATTTTATAGTTTAGTAATCGCCCACACACAACCTCTAAATCCTTTCAAAATAAAAGCACCAATGTAATTTATTACCTTAAATGGCAAGATTTTTGTTTCTGACTTGTAAATTTTTACTAGTTATTAAACTATTACACAGGTAATTATTTACAAATACTTTCTTCAAATTAAAAAGTTAGTCAGCTTATTTATTGTTGTCAACAATGCACTCTGGTCAACTTTTTAATCTTTGATATATTTTTTACCTTGGTCAACTTTTGAATCATTGTCATTTTTTAATCTTGTCTTAGTATGACATTGGTCATCTTTTTAATCATCATATTTTTAATTGCCATCTTTTGTCATCATTTTATTCTTTGTCAACGTTTTCTCGTTTTCATCGCTTTGCCGTAGTCAACTTTTGGACAAAGTCAACTTTCTTGACGTCAGCAGCTTAATCAGCGTTTGTCATCGTTGCAGCAGCAGATCAGCTCTCCCACGTAATTTCTCGAGAAATTACTTTTTCTAGTTAGTGGGAGAGCTGAACAGCTCTCACACTATTGAGATCTTCGCTCTTTATTATTATTATTTCGCCCCGTTTTTCGGCCGCTATCTACTTCTCAACGCTTTATCGTAGAATCATCGTTCAACGTTCTAAACGTGCGTCATCGTTAGACGATGCAGGCTATTACTTTTCACGTTTTCAGCTTTTCAACTTTTAACGTTATTCAACGTTTTCCGTCGATTTTTTATAATGGTCGTCTATGGGAATCATCGTTCAACTTTCTGTCAACTTCCCTCTTTTCATCAGCGTCTATCATCGTCATACTTTGGCGTAGAAACGTCATTTCAACGTCAAAAGCGTCTATCATCTTTCAACGTTCTCCGTGTAAATCAGCGTCCTCGTATCTTTTATAGTTTTCGACTTGTGAGCGTTTAAATATCGTGTGGTATTTGTTAAATTTTCAGCTTTTCCATTAGTGTGTATTGGGTCAGTTAGAGTGCGTGATGTCACAGCTACAGTGAGAAGGTGCGCTTTTTTAAGACAGAACTTCTGTCTCTAACTCATCACTACAGCCACAATTTCTACTCTATCAACGTAATTATTTCACTAAATCGTAGTCATAATTATCTTCTTTCTAATGATGTGTCTGGATATACCCTCAGACCTATACTTTAGTCGCTATCAACCTCAAAGTGCAGAGAGATCCCGAAATTCTCCCATAGACCCCAATGATAATTTTTGGCAGACGTCTGGGGAGAAAAACAGAGGAGACATATTTTGAAATTGCCACTGTGGCTACAAGCTTTTGTCCTTAAACATAAAATTCACACCCTTTGCTCATTGAAGCCTTGGGACTCGTAAAATGAAATAATTTTTGTGATAACTATCATGGTTTAGCTGGAACAAGCCTGTTTATACAGGGTGAAACTCTGCTTTTACAGAGCAGAGTGAGCCTGATTTTCCCGCCTTTCGTCTCCATGGCGATGGCGCAGCTGCAGATTTCACTGACAGGTCAAACTGCTGATGCTCTGTGTACAGAGCAGTTCCATGCTTATTACTGATTACTCAACTACAATATTGGATTGTGTAGTAATTAAGCACGCACTTCCTCTAAATCCTTTCAAAATAAAAGCACCAAGCCAAATAATTAGCTTTAATAGCAGTATTTCTGCTTTTAGATGGGTAATTATGACTTTTTAAAGATAGATTAACAGTTTAGTAATTACCCACACATGCTTCCTCTAAATCCTTTCAAAATAAAAGCACCAATGCCAATTATTAGTTTTAACTGCACTGTTTTTGCCTTTGAATGTGTAATTATGAATATTTAAAGACTAATTGACAGTTACGCTATTACCCCCACACATTTCCTCTAAATCCTTTCAAAATAAAAGCACCAATTACAATTTATTACCTTTAATGGCAAGATTGATTAGAACATTTCTGGTTCTGAATACTTACCAATCGTTAATGAGACACTTTAGAGTTCAGCAAATAACCACTCACACTTATTAGGGTGATTTTATTCTGAAAGGGCTAAATCTAAATTTTTTCCTTTAATAGGGCAATTCTTGCTATTGAATGACATATTATGACTGTCTAATGACTATTTTATAGATTAGTAATTACTCACACACAACCTCTAAATCTTTTCAAAATAAAAGCACCAATCCAGATTTTAGCTTTAATCGCACTATTTGTGCTTTTGGATGGGTAATCATGACTGGTTAGTGTGACTGTTTTACAGTTTAGCTATTAAGCACTCCCAGCCCCTCTACATCCTTTCAAAATAAAAGCCCAAATCCTGATTTTTAGCTAAAGATAACAATAGTTCTGCTTTCAACAGGTGTATTATGACTAGTTATTTGGACTAATATACTGTTTAGCAAATACCTGCACAGGCCTTTTCCATATTCTTTCAAAATAAAAGCACCAATCCAAATTTTTACCTTTATTAGGACTATTTATACTTTTGAATGGGTAATCGTGAATGGTTATTGTGACTGTTTTACAGTTTAGCTATTAAGCACACACAGCTTCTCCACATCCTTTCAAAATAAAAGCCCAAATCCTGATTTTTAGCTAAAGATAGCAATATTTCTGCTTTCAACGGGTTTATCATTGTCACGATCTTGGTTTTGTGTCTAGTTGTTTCCTGTTTTATTTTGGTAGTCTCCTGGTTTCTGTTTCTGCTCGAGCTTTACTTCCGGTTTTTGTCTTGTCACAGCTGTCCCTGCTTCACCTGGTCGTTATCCGCACCTGCACGTTATCAATAATCAAGCCACTTTGTATTTAACCACCACCTGTGTCCTTAGTTCTCCGCCAGATCGTTGTTTGTGTGTACCCGTCATAGCTTCCAGTTTCTTTGATCCTGTCCGGCCGTGTTTTACGTACCTTGTTTCTGGACTGCTGATTCTGAGCCTGCCTTATCCCTGCCTGTTCTGTCTGCCTTGGTGTTGTACCCGCCTGTTACCGACCTTGCCTGTCCCTGACGCCGTCTCTGCCTAACCGGAATAAACCACCTTTTGATCACCGTCAACCTGTGTACGCTGTGCATTTGGGTCCTCATCCGAGCATTCCTGACAATCATGACTATTTATTTAGACTAAAATACTGCACACACAGTTTCTCCAAATTCTTTCAAAATAAAAGCCCCATTCCAGATCTTTAGCTAAAAAGGGCAATATTTCTGCGTTCAGCTGGTGTATTGTTACTAGATGAAAAGACAATCTTAATGTTTAGTAATTGCCTGTTCAGGTGTCCTCAATATCTTTTCAAAATAAAAGTACCAATCCAAATTTTTAGCTTTAATAGCATAAACTCTGTTTTTGAATGGTTAATTGTGACAAGTAATGAGACTATTTTAAAGTTTAGCTATAAACACACACATCTCTAAATCGTTTTAAAATAAAAGCATTAATCCAATTTTTTTTGCTTTAATAGAATAAATTCTGTTTTTGAATGGTCAATTCAAATTCAGCAATAAGTCTATACCAGTAATTACTGGTTTATTATTACTAGTTAATGAAACAATTTAACAATTACTCACACAAGCTTCCTGTAAGTCATTTCAAAATAAGAATACTAAACATTTAGTGCAACTAACTAAGCTCTAAACCTTTTTAATTTCTGCTTTTGACTGCTTTTTTGTTATTTAGGACAACTTAATGAGCGCTTTTTCCAGTTTACCAAGTTAGGACACGCACTTCCTCAAATTACTTTCAAAATAAAAGCACCGATCTAATTATTTAGCCTAAATATCGCTTTTGTGAATTTGACTAGTTAATTATAACCAGTTAATGAAACTATTTTACTGTTCAGCAATTATCTGCACACACTTCCTTTAAAGCTTCAACTTTTATCAATTCAAATCAAAATACTTGTTCTGAAGCAAATTTAAGCCGTATTAAATATTTTCAAAACGTTTAGCTATATTTCAACAAGTTAATTAATTGATTTTCAGCAGTTAGTTAATTTCAGCAAATCTTTTTCGTGTTTCCTCCATATGAAATTGAACTACTTCAGCTTCTTCTGCAAATATTCAGCACTGTTTAATCAATTCCTATTTCTCCTTAGATACATTCAACTATGATTTACATGATTGAGCTATTTCATCTGTTTTAAATGTTTCAGTTACTTTCAGCAACTCTTCAGGAATATTTTCAGCTTGGAAGCATTCACTGTGCATTTTCTTATGGAAATGCTTTTTCTAGTTATTATTATTCTTATTATTTCGCCCCGTTTTTCGGTCGCTATCTACTTCTCAACGCTTCATCGTAGAATCATCGTTCAACGTTCTAAACGTGCGTCATCGTTAGACGATGCGGGCTATTACTTTTCACGTTTTCAGCTTTTCAACTTTTAACGTTATTCAACGTTTTTCGTCGTTTTTTTATAATGGTCGTCTAAGGGAATCATCGTTCAACTTTTTGTCAACTTGCCTCTTTTCGTCAGCTTCTGTCATCATCATACTTTGGCGTAGAAACGTCATTTCAACGTCAAAAGCGTCTATCATCTTTCAGCGTTCTCCGTGTAAATCAGCGTCCTCGTATCTTTTATAGTTTTCGACTTTTGAGCGTTTAAATATGGTGTGGTATTTGTTAAATTTTCAGCTTTTCCATTAGTGTGTATTGCGTCTGATGATGTGTTTGGCTTTACCCTCAGATCTATACTTTAGTCGCTATCAACCTCAAAGCGCAGAGAGATCCCGAAATTCTCCCATAGACTCTAATGATAATTTTTGGCAGACGTCTGAGGAGAAAAACAGAGGAGACATATTTTGAAATTGCCACTGTGGCTACAAACTTTTGTCCTCAAACATAAATTTCACACCATTTGCTCATTGAAGCCTTGGGACTCGTAAAATGAAATAATTTTTGTGATAACTATCATGGTTTAGCTGGAACAAGCCTGTTTATACAGGGTGAAACTCTGCTTTTTACAGAGCAGAGTGAGCCTGATTTTCCCGCCTTTTGTCTCCATGGCGACGGCGCAGCTGCAGATTTGACTGACAGGTCAAACTGCTGATGCTCAGTGTACAGAGCAGTTCCATGCTTGTTACTGATTAGTCAACCACACTATTGGATTGTGTAGTGATTAAGCACGCACTTCCTCTAAATCCTTTCAAAATAAAAGCACCAAGCCAAATAATTAGCTTTAATAGCAGTATTTCTGCTTTTAGATGGGTAATTATGACTTTTTAAAGATAGATTAACACTTTAGTAATTACCCACACATGCTTCCTCTAAATCCTTTCAAAATAAAAGCACCAATGCCAATTATTAGCTTTAACTGCACTGTTTTTGCCTTTGAATGGGTAATTATGATTATTAATGGGTAATTAAAGACTAATTGACAGTTACGCTATTACCCCCACACATTTCCTCTAAATCCTTTCAAAATGAAAGCACCAATTACAATTTATTACCTTTAATGGCAAGATTGATTAAAAAAAATGTGGTTCTGAATACTTACCAATCGTTAATGGGACTACTTTAGAGTTCAGTAAATAGCCACTCAAACTTATTAGGGTGCTTTTATTCTGAAAGGGCTAAATCTAAATCTTTTGCTTTAATAGAGCTATTGTTGCTATTGAATGATAAATTATGACTATCTAATGACTATTTTATAGTTTAGTAATTGACCACACAGAACCTCTAAATCCTTTCAAAATAAAAGCACCAATGTAATTTATTACCTTAAATGGCAAGATTTTTGTTTCTGACTGGTAAATTTTTACTAGTTATTAAACTATAACACAGGTAATTATTTACAAATACTTTCTTCAAATAAAAAAGCTAGTCAGCTTATTTATGATTGTCAACAATGCACTCTGGTCAACTTTTTAATCTTTGATATATTTTTTACCTTGGTCAACTTTTGAATCATTGTTATATTTTAATCTTGTCTTAGTATGACATTGGTCATCTTTTTAATCATCATCTTTTTAATCGCCATCTTTTGTCATTGTTTTATTCTTTGTCAACGTTTTCTCGTTTTCATCGTTTTGCCGTAGTCAACTTTTGGAAGTAGTCAACTTTTTTGATGTCAGCAGCTTAATCAGCGTTTGTCATCGTTGCGGCAGCAGATCAGCTCTCCCACGTAATTTCTCGAGAAATTACTTTTTCTAGTTATTATTATTTTTAGTTCTTCCGTACTTTTTTCGGCACCTAACTACTCCCGCATCCTTTGAGCTACAAAAACCATTCCAATATCAAAATGTTCAGCTTTTTAAGGAGAAGTGTGTTATTATTTTTCTCATTCATAAGTTTCATATTTTTCAAGTTATTAAGCTTTATTCAACTTTTTTTCCCTATCTAAATGAATGGAAGAGGGATTTCAAATCCTCTTCAACTTTGTCTACTTTCAGCTTTAACTACTTCAACACACTTTAAGCTACAGACACCATTTAAACTACAAAACAATCCTCAACTATTCAACTATTAATGTCTTGTTTAGCTTCTTGATATCTTTAACAGATTCTGAGTTATAGCAGTTTAAGCATAGGGTGTTTTTTTAGGAATTCTCGGCTTTTCCATTAGTGTGTATTGCGTCTAATTGAGTGGGAGATTTCACAGCTAGAGTGTAGAGAGACGCTTTCTTACGCCAGAACTTTTCTCTTTAACTCGTCACTACAGCCACAGTTTTCACTCTATCAACGTATTTTCTTCACTCGTTTGTAGTCATACTTGTCTTCTTACCAACGATGTGCCTGGCTAAGCCATTAAAACTATACTTTAGTCTGTATCTGCCTCAAAGCACAGAGAGTTCCAGAAATCCTCCCATTCACTCCAATGGAAAATACTCTGACATCTGGGTAAAATCACAGAGGGACAGGCAATTTTAAATCGCGACTGTGGCCACAATTTTCATTCCTCAAGCATAAAACGCACAGCAGGTGCTCACTGAAGCCTTGGGATTCATAAAGTGAAGTTATTTTTGTGATAATCTTTATGGTTTTGGTGTAACAAGCCTGTTAACCTGGGGTGGAAATCAGCCTCACTCCAGCTCTTTGTGCTGAGCAGTGGACGTTCCTGCCTGTGGAGCCCTGTCCCCATGACAACGGCACAGCTGCAGCAGATAATGGATTGAGCTCATTAGCACCTTGACTTACAAGTCACACTCTCTACGCTTAGTGAACTGATGAGTTCATTGCACTGTTGATTCCCCATAGGAGCAGTTGTAGACATTAAGCTTTTTTAAACTACCTGGTTTTTCATATAGTTATGGGGCAGCATTCAACAAGCATTCAACAATATATGCAAATTTATAGCACAATGCATTGTGGGTGATGCACCATGACAGAACGTGGTGTTAATAGGAGTGACCGTTGCAATAAATAATGGACATTCTTTGGATTAGGCTCTACATGTTGATATATAAGACAAATCTTTATGTTAAATTACTACATTTACTTATTTAATTTAAATTATTTTTTTAATCATAGAATACTCTTCAGCTTTTTTCTTTTCTTTTCCATACAGTAGAATAATCATGTTTGCAATGTTTGCTTTTTTATATTAAAATACACAATGGTTTAGGTTAACACTGTCTTCACTACTGCACCATTAAGCAAGAAATTAAATCCTTATGTGTTTGAGTGTAATCATTCATCTGCTCAGTTTAGACTGTGCAGGCAAGGGACTCGAAGCAATAGCTTGGTGAGCTCTCTTTGTAGAAAGCAAGTGACATTTGTTTTTCACACTCCCAAGAAATCACTGCTCGTTGATGGTCACTCCAACACACAATCCCCACAGTCACGGTGTGCCACACAAAACAGAACAAAAACAAAAATTCAATTCAATTCAATTCAATTTTATTTATATAGCGCCAAATCACAACAAAGTTATTTCAAGGCACTTTACAAAGTAAGGTTTAAAACCTCACACAACTTAACCCAACAAATCCCACATACAGCAAGAAAAACTCCCTCTCTAACGAGGAAGAAACCTCCAGCAGAACCAGACTGGATGTGGGCGGCCATCTGCCTCGACCGGTTGGGGTGAGAGGATAGAGAGATAGAAAAGCACAGCAACAGCAACAAGCAACAACAAGCAACAACAGAGCACAGGCAGGATGGTAGGACCAGGGACTGGATGCAGGCAGGATGGTTGGATCCGCAGCTGTCCATCACAGACACCAAACTTTGAGTCCAATGATACCTGTAGGTGAGGACAGAGAGGGAGAAAGAGTGGGGGTGGGGGGGGGGGGAGAGGAGAGAAGCACAACTACTGCCAGAAAGAGACAAGGTTAGTTAAACATGGGACAATGATGGGAGGTTATGGGACAGAGGAGGTAGAAGGAAAGAGAGGAGCTCAGTGTATAAATTAAGTCCCCCAGCAGTCTATGTCTATTGCAGCTTAACTAAGAGATGGTGACTAACAATAATTGCCAGTGACCTGAACCATCTCTAACTATAAGCTTAATCAAAAAGGAAGGTTTTAAGCCTAATCTTAAAGGTGGAGAGTGTGTCAGCTTCTCGAACCTGAAGAGGGAGCTGGTTCCAGAGGAGAGGAGCTTGGTAGCTAAAAGCTCTGCCCCCTGTTCTACATTTAAACACTCTAGGAACCACAAGTAGCCCAGCGCTCTGAGAACGAAGTGTTCTGCTGGGAGCATAAGGAACTATGAGGTCTTTAAGATAAGAAAGAGCTGGTTCCAGAGGAGAGGAGCTTGGTAGCTAAAAGCTCTGCCCCCTGTTCTACATTTAAACACTATAGGAACCACAAGTAGCCCAGCGCTCTGAGAACTAAGTGTTCTGCTGGGAGCATAAGGAACTATGAGGTCTTTAAGATAAGAAGGAGCTTTATCATTGAGTACTTTGTATGTGAGTAGGAGAATTTTAAATTCTATCCTACATTTTACAGGCAGCCAGTGCAGAGAAGCTAATGTAGGAGAAATGTGATCTCTCTTTCTAAGTCCTGTCAGAACTCTGGCTGCAGCATTTTGAATGAGCTGTAGGCTTTTTAAGGAGCTGTTAGGACATCCTATGTGTAAGGAGTTACAGTAGTCCAGCCTAGAGGTAACAAATGCATGGATCAGTTTCTCTGCATCGCTCTGAGAGAGGATGCTTCTGATTTTAACTATATTTCTAAGGTGGAAGTAGGCGGTTCTGGAGATTTGTTTAATGTATGATGTAAAAGAGAGATCCTGGTCAAACATGACACCAAGGTTCCTCACAGTAGAATCTGAAGCTAATGTTATGCCATCCAGGGTGGCTATCTGACTCAATAGTGTCTCTCTCAGATTTTTAGGCCCAACAATAAGAATCTCGGTTTTATCTGAGTTTAGTTGAAGGAGGTTTTGGGACATCCAGGATTTGATGTCTTTTAAACAACCCTGAATTTTGACTAGTTGATCTGTTTCATTTAGTTCCAAGGACATGTATAGCTGAGTATCATCTGCGTAAAAATGAAAATTAATAGAATGCTTTCTAATAATCTCACCTAGAGGAGACATGTATAGGCTAAACAGAATTGGACCCAGCACAGAACCCTGTGGAACTCCATAGCTAATCCTTGTGCGTGTGGAGAATTTATCATTAACATGAACAAACTGGAATCTGTTCAACAAATAGGATTTAAACCATCCCAATGCTGTTCCATTAATCCCGATTCTATGTTCTAGTGTCTGTAATAGAATGTTATGATCAATTGTATCAAATGCAGCACTAAGATCTAACAGGACAAGGACAGAAACTAGACCATTGTCCGAAGCTAATAGAAGATCATTAGTGACTCTAACCAGAGCTGTTTCTGTGCTATGATGTTTTCTAAATCCTGACTGAAAATCTTCATACAGGGTATTCCTACTAAGGTGGTCAGATAATTGTTTAGCCACGATTTTTTCCAGAATCTTGGAAATAAAGGGTAAATTTGAAATGGGCCTATAGTTGGCTAGTTGTCCAGGGTCAAGGGTTGTTTTTTTCAATAGAGGTTTGACCACAGCCACCTTAAACGCCTGTGGTACATAGCCTAGTTGTAAAGATTGGTTGATTTGATTTAATATGGATGAGCTGATTAAAGGTAGAACTTCTTTGAGTAATCTGGTTGGGATTGGATCTAAAAGACAAGTGGACGACTTGGAAGAGTTAATTATTGAGGTTAACTCCATATGAGTTATGGGGGAGAAGCTGTCTAGATAAGACAGAGGATTTAATGAAGTTAAAGTTGATGGATCTAGACAGTGCTTTCTGTCACTGGGAAGAAGTCGCTGCTGAATGTTTTTTCTAATGATGATAATTTTATTAGTAAGTAGTTCATAAAGTCATTGCTGCTGAGATTTAAGGGGATAGTAGACTCAATACAGCTATGACTCTTTGTCAGCCTGGCTACAGTGCTGAAAAGAAACCTGGGGTTGTTTTTGTTTTCCTCAATTAGGGAGGAATAATATGTTTTTCTAGCAGCACAAAGTGCTTTTTTATATTTCATTAGACTGTCCTTCCATGCAATGCAGTTTACATTTATTTTGTTGGAACGCCACTGTCTTTCTAGTTGTCTAGTCCTTTGCTTTAGGCTGCGGATGTCTGAGTTATACCACGGAGCTAACCTCCTCTGATTCACTGTCTTCTTCTTCAGAGGAGCCACTGTGTCTAACATTGTACGTAGAGAAGCTGCAGCATCATCTACAAGACAGTCAACCTGTTCATAAGGATTAAGGTGACTGTTCTCTGTGTATCTGCAAGACATTGAGGCAAAAGATGATGGAATCATCTGCTTGAATCTGGCAACAGCATTGTCAGATAAACATCTGCTATAGTAACATTTCTTTCCAGCTGTTATAGGGTCAGTTGTGCTAAATTCAAAAGTTAATAAGAAATGGTCAGATAACAGAGGGTTTTGAGGAAGAACTATTAAATTATCAATTTCAACCCCATATGTCAGGACAAGATCTAGGGTGTGGTTAAAACGATGAGTGGGTTCATTTACCTGCTGTGTAAAACCAATAGTGTCTATTAAGGAGTTAAAAGCAGTGCTGAGACAGTTGCTGTCAACATCTACATGAATGTTAAAGTCTCCCACTACAATGACTTTATCTGTGCTAAGAACTAAGTCAGATAAGAATTCAGAGTTAAGAACTCTGAATATGGAGCAGGAGGACGGTAAACAATACAAAACACAACTGGTTTCTGAGTTTTAGAGTCTGGGTGAGAAAGGCTCAGAGTGAGGCTCTCAAATGAGTTATAACTATGTTTAGGTTTAGGAGTAATTAATAAATCTGATTTATAAACTGCTGCTACTCCTCCACCTCTACCTGTACTACTTGGAACATGATAGTTGATGTGACTCATTGGAGTCGACTCATTTAAAGTAACATATTCATCCTGCTGCAGCCAGGTTTCAGTGAGACAGAACAGATCTATGTGATGGTCACTTATCAAGTCATTTATTAAAAAGGATTTAGATGAGAGAGATCTGATATTTAAGAAACCACACTTTATTAGCTTACTGTTACTTTGTTCCGTAAGAGGAACTCTTTTGACGTTTATTAAATTCTGGTAAGTCACTCCTCTTTGATTTGTGTGTGACTTGTATAGTTTAGGTGGTCGGGAAGCAGACACAGTCTCTATGCGATAACTAAGACTAAGAGTGGGTCGCGGCTGTAGAGAACATGCAGAGAGGCGTGTAAGACTGCGACTCTGCGTCCTGGGCTCCACTCTGAGTTGTCAAGCAGTGGGGGGACTAAGCAACATGGCCATGTTACTAGAGAGCAGAGAGGCTCCGTTCAACGTGGGATGGACGCTGTCTCTTCTAATCAGCCCAGGTTTTCCCCAAAAAGTGCTCCAATTAGCCACAAAGCCCACATCGTTTGCAGGACACCACCTAGACAACCAGCGGTGGAGCGATGACAGCCGGCTATACATGTCATCGCTGGTCACATTGGGGAGGGGTCCAGAGAAAACTACGGAGTCCGACATTGTTTTGGCGAACGAACACACCGACTCAATGTTAGTTTTAGTGACTTCCGATTGGCGTAACCGGGCGTCATTAGCTCCTGCGTGTATTACGATCTTAGCGTACTTACGCTTATCCTTAGACAGGAGCTTAAGATAAGACTCAATGTCGCCCGCTCTGGCCCCAGGCAAACACTTAACTATGACCGCTGGATTCTCTAACTTCACGTTTCGGACTATGGAGTCACCAATGATCAGAGTGGGTTTCTCAGCGGGTGTGTCGCTGAGTGGGGAAAATCTGTTTGAAACGTGAAGCGGTTGGTGGTGAACCGTGGGCGCCTGCCTAAAGCTACGTTTCTTACGAGCCGTGACCCAGTCGTTGCCCAGCTGCCTGGGACCTGCTGGGGGACTGGTAGCAGCTAAGCTAGGAGGCTCTGCACCGGCTAAAGGGACCTGGCTAGCTGGCCTGTTTTCTAAAGTGCGAAGCCGAGACTCTAAGTCTAACAACCTCGCCTCCAACCCTGCAACTAGCGTACACCTATTACAGATACCATTACCATCACTAAAGGAGGCGAAGGATAAGCTAAACATAAGACACACCGAGCACCGAACAGAGAGGAAAAGGGGGACGCCATAGCAGGAAAGTAAGCTAGGAGCTACGCTAGCGGAGAAAACACTTAGATAACAGTGTAAATTAGCAGGACGTTTAATGAAAGGAAAAGATGCTTGAGTGTTACAAGCTTGTTTTGCAACTTTTAGCAGTCGCTATCGGATATAAAACGATAATATTTAGAAAAGAGCGGAGAGTAACGCTGTACACACACAGCGGCAGCAAACCTCAGTAACCGGAAGTGACGCGATACGCTTACCGTCAGTCAGCCAATCAGCACCAGCAACAAAAAGAACACATTACAGAACACATTACAACCATAAATGAACAAGATATGAAATTAATTTTACCAAACTCATAACATTTTTTTGAATCCAAACTTTAACTATAACACTACAAAGACAAGAACGGTTGTTTACCCATAAGCCTTAGCGGCTCAGGGCGGGACTAACTGCTGCGAGCCACTACAATGTTAAAATTGAAATTGCAATGATTGATGCATGATTTTATATTAAAATATTCTCATTTGCTGTAGGTTTAGAAGTGTGATATTGCTTTTCTCATTCATATGTTTCATATTTTTCAAGTTATTAAGCTTTTTTCAACTTTTTTTCCACATTGAAATGAATGGAAGAAGGATTTCAAATCCTCTTCAGCTTTGTCTGCTTTCAGCTTTAACTTCTTCAACACACTTTAAGCTACAGACACCGTTTAAACTACAAAACAATCTTCAACTATTCAACTATTAATGTATTGTTCAACTTGTTAATATCTTTAACAGATTCTGAGTTATAGCAGTTTAAGCATAGGGTGGTTTTTTAGGAATTCTCTGCTTTTCCATTAGTGTGTATTGCGTCTAATTGAGTGGGAGTTTGCACAGCTAGAGTGTAGAGAGACGCTTTCTTACGCCAGAACTTTTCTCTTCAACTCGTCACTACAGCCACAGTTTTCACTCTATCAACGCATTTTCTTCACTCGTTTGTAGTCATACTTGTCTTCTTACCAATGATGTGCCTGGCTAAGCCATCAAAACTATGCTTTAGTCTGTATCTGCCTCAAAGCACAGAGAGTTCCAGAAATCCTCCCAATCACTCCAATGGAAAATACTCTCTGACATCTGGGTAATATCACAGTGGGACAGACATTTTTAAATCGCGACTGTGGCCACAATTTTCAATCCTCAAGCATAAAACGCACACCAGGTGATCATTGAAGCCTTGGGATTCATAAAGTGAAGTTATTTTTGTGATAATCTTTATGGTCTTGGTGTAACAAGCCTGTTAAGCTGGGGTGGAAATCAGCCTCACTCCAGCTCTTTGTGCTGATCAGTGGAGGTTCCTGCCTGTTCCATGGCAACGGCGCAGCTACAGCAGATAAGGGATTGATCTCAGTAGCACTTTGACAAATCAAACTCCTAATGCTCACAGCAGCTCTATGCATATTATTGATGAGTTCATTGCATTGTTGATTCCCCATAAGAGTAGGTGTAGACATTAAGCTTTTTTAAACTACCTGGTCTGTCAAATAGTTAAGGGGGTGTTTTTTAAGGAATTTATTCAACATTACAGCATTCAACAATATATGCAAATTTATAGCACAATGCATTGTGGGTAATGCACCATAACAAAACGTGGTGTTAATAGGAGTGACCCTTAAGGATGAACAATTATTTGATTAGGCTCTTCATGTTGACATAAGAGACTGATCTTTGTGTTTTTAAGTTTTTTTAATCACAGAATGCTCTCAGCTTTGTCCTTTTGCTTATGCAGTAAAAATTCATTAATGGATTTTCATTCTTTAAATGATCTATGCACACTTGGTTCAGGTGAAGACTTCTTTGGCAACCTACAATAATTTTTTTAGAGGCCAATTAACTGAAATTACCTGCACAGGTGTCCTCAATATCCTTTCAAAGTAAAGGTACCAATCCAATTTTTTAGCTTTAATAGCATAAAATCTGTTTTTGAATGATCAATTGTGAATCGGCAATGAGTCTGTAAGTAATTACTGGTTTATTATTATTAGTTAATGAAAAAAATTAACAGTTACTCACACAAGCTTCCTGTAAATCATTTCAAAATAAGAGTACTAAACTTTTAGTGCAACTAACTAAGCTCTAAACCTTTTTGATTTCTGCTTTTGACTGCTTTTTTTTGTTATTTAGGACTACTTAATGAGCGCTTTTTCCAGTTTAGCAATTTAGGACACACACTTCCTCAAATTACTTTCAAAATAAAAGCACCAATCTAATTCTTTTGCCTAAATATCGCTTTTGTGCATTTGACTAGTTAATTATAACTAGTTAATGAAACTATTTTACTGTTCAGCAATTATCTGCACACACTTCCTTCAAAGTTTCAGCTTTTATCAATTTAAATTCAAATAGTTGTTCTGAAGCAAATTTAAGCCGTATTAAATATTTCCAAAACGTTTAGCTACTCATTCAGCTCTTGAAATCAAAACTATTTAATTACAATATTTAGCCATTTTGATACATTTGGCTATATTACAACAACTTAAGCAAACCTTTACACACTTCCTTGATTTTCAGCAATTCTGTAATCTCACCAAATCTTTGTCGTGTTTCCTCCATATGAAATTAAACTACTTCAGCTTCTTCTGCAAATATTCAGCACTGTTTAATCAATTCCTATTTCTCCTTAGATACATTGAACTATGCTTTACATGCTTGAGTTATTTTCATCTGTTTTAAATGTTTCAGCTGCTTTCAGCAACTCTTCAGGAATATTTTCAGCGTGGAAGCATTCACTGTGCAATTTCTTATGCAAATGCTTTATCTAGTTCTTCTTAAACTTCTTATTATTATTTCGCCCCGTTTTTCAGTCGCTTTCATCGTCTCAACGCTTCGTTGTAGAATCGTCTTTCAACTTTCTAAACGTGTGTCGTCTTTAGGAGATGGGGGCTATTACTTTTCACGTTTTAAGCTTTTCAACTTTTAACGTTATTCAACGTTTTTCATCGTTTTTTTATAATGGTCGTCTATGGGAATCATTGTTCAACTTTTTGTCAACTTGCCTCTTTTCGTCAGCTTCTGTCATCGTCATACTTTGGCGTAGAAACATCCTTTTAACGTCAATAGCGTCTATCATCTGTCAACGTTCTCCGTGTAAATCAGCGTCCTCGTATCTTTTATAGTTTTCGACTTGTAAGCGTTTAAATATCGTGTGGTTTTTGTTAAATTTTCAGCTTTTCCAAGATCCACAATTTTCACTCTATCAATGTAATTATTTCAGTAAATCGTAGTCATACTTGTCTTCTTTCTAATGATGTGTCTGGATATACCCTCAGACCTATACTTTAGTCGCTATCAACCTCAAAGCGCAGAGAGATCCCGAAATTCTCCCATAGACCCTAATGATAATTTTTGGCAGACATCTGGGGAGAAAAACAGACGAGACATATTTTGAAATGGCCACTGTGGCTACAAGCTTTTGTCCTCAAACATAAAATTCACACCATTTGCTCATTGAAGCCTTAGGACTCGTAAAATGAAATAATCTTTGTGATAACTATCTGCCTGTTTATACAGGGTGAAACTCTGCTTTTACAGAGCAGAGTGAGCCTGATTTTCCCGCCTTTTGTCTCCATGGCGACGGCGCAGTTGCAGATTTGACTGACAGGTCAAACTCCTGATGCTCAGTGTAGACAGCAGTTCCATGCTTATTACTGATTACTCAACTACACTATTGGAATGTGTAGTAATTAAGCACACACTTCCTCTACATCCTTTCAAAATAAATGCACCAAGCCAAATAATTAGCTTTAATAGCAATATTTCTGCTTTTAGATGGGTAATTATGACTATTTAAAGATAGATTAACAGTTTAGTAATTACCCACACATGCTTCCTATACGTCCTTTCAAAATAAAAGCACCAATGCAATTTATTAGCTTTAGCTGCACTGTTTTTGCCTTTGAATGGTTAATTATGATTATTAAAAGACTAATTAACAGTTACGCTATTACCCCCACATATTTCCTCTAAATCCTTTCAAAATAAAAGCACCAATTACAATTTATTACCTTTAATGGCAAAATTTCTGGTTCTGAATACTTACCAATCGTTAATGAGACTATTTTAGAGTTCAGCAAATAACCACTCACACTTATTAGGGTGCTTTTATTCTGAAAGGGCTTACTCTAAATCTTTTGCTTTAATAGGACTATTCTTTCTATTGAATGATAAATTATGACTATCTAATTACTATTTTATAGTTTAGTAATCACTCACACACAACCTCTAAATCCTTTCAAAATAAAAGCACCAATGTAATTTATTACCCTAAATGATTAGATTAGATTAGATTATTGTTTCTGACTGGTAAATTTTTAATAGTTATTAAACTATTCCACGGGTAATTATTTACAAATACTTTCTTCAAATCAAAAAGCTAGTCACCTTATTTATGATTGTCAACAATGCACTCTGGTCAACTTTTTTTAATCTTTGACATCCTTCTACCTTGGTCAACTTTTGAATCATTGTCATATTTTAATCTTGTCTTAGTATGACCTTGGTCATGTTTTTAATCATCATCTTTTTAATCGCCATCTTTTGTCATCGTTTTAATCTTTGTCAATGTTTTCTCGTTTTCATCGTTTTGCCGTAGTCAACTTTTGGACGTAGTCAACTTTTTGACGTCAGCAGCTTAATCAGCGTTTGGCATCGTTGCGGCAGCAGATCAGCTCTCCTACGTAATTTCTCGAGAAATTACTTTTTCTAGTTGTTTTTGCTGTGCTTTTCTCTCTCCTCTCACCCCAACCGGTCAAGGCAGATGGCCGCCACATCCAGCCTGGTTCTGCTGGAGGTTTCTTCCTTGTTAGACAGGGAGTTTTTTCTCCCCACTGTTGCTGTCAAGTTGTAATTAAAGACTTTTTATATGTGGAAAATGTTGGGTTTGTTTGTTGTATAAGGTCTTAAACCATACCTTGTAAAGTGCCTTGAGATAACCGTGTTGTGATTTGGCACTATATAAGTAAAATTTAATTGAATTAAATTGATTTTTGCAGTTCTTCACTATTCCAGGGGTTCCAGAAATAGTGGCTAGATTTTCTGAGCTACAAGAAAAGCTGGCACTTGAGGTGACTGAATTTGCTCCACTTCTTCACGGCACCCCTCTCAGACTGTCTCTTCTTTCAACAGCGATGTCCACCATGTCAGATCCTACTGTTGCTTTAGCGTCCCTGCTACCAGACCAGTTCCCACGCCACCAGCTTTTCTTTCTTCGAGGCTTGGTGAATATAAAGTGAGCTGAAGGCCTAAAGTCACCCACACTACTCACATGCAGAATCACATTTAGTTTCTTGTCCTGCAGCAGTTTTACTCTGTTAACAGCTTCACAGACTCTGTCTGCTATTGAAAAATTAATGAAGAAAGAAACACAGACTGTTGTTCATGCTACTACAGATCCACAGCCTGGTTTGTCTCCCTGTTCACCCGTTCCTCTTGACTCTGCAGATCATTTTTAGCATCTCGTTTTACCCAGCACTGAAGATCTTGTCCCATGCACCTGATGCTGATGCTGTATTCTTGTCGTCTCAACGAGAATGGCTGCTGGTTCTTGTCATGGTGGTCCATAGAAAGACCCCTTCTGTCATTGGTGGCCCTGAAGGGGACTGCAAGTCCTGTTCCTGGTGGTCTGGCAATTACCAAACATCCCTGTTTTGACGGATGAGTGATGACATGCTCAATTGTTCATCCATGTTTCATGAGAAAATCAAAATTACTTTATTGTCCAGATAAACAAGCGCAAACCTATTTACCATTCTTTCTTTTGGGACATCATTTACTAAGGCCTGGAACACTGCTGGGGCATTGATACCGTAACTCTGAATGGCATGACTAGGTGCACTACATATTCATAGTTTCCATTACTGTATTTGTTAAATAGCATCTTCCATTTATTTCTCTCTTTAATCCTGACCAAGTTATATGCATTTCACGTGTACTGTAGGTACTATGGAATCTGTCTGTCAATTGCTGGATGTCCAGCAATTGACATAAACTAAATCTAGTATGTTAGCTGCATTGTTCAAGGAAAGTCTTTGTTGGCCATCATTTAGTCTAAACTGAAACAGTAACTATGCAAAATGCATTGGCAAATGTGTGTGATCAATCAATCAAACAGACTGTCCCTCCCTCCGGTCAAAATACTAATTTTTTAATTATTTTGCCGATAGCACTCAGGTACAGTCATTAAGGGACAGGAACAGGAGGGTTAACATATTGGGACATATGGTAAGTGTTCAACAATTCTACAAACAGCTTTATTTACTGTGTGTATGCATTTAGGTATATGTATATATATTTTATAAATGTTTCAGCTCTATTTAAACTTTTTTAAACTTTTTTAAACATTTTTAAAACGTATGTAGTCATAATTATTTGCATTTTAGTTGTATTTGCATCTTTAAAAATACTATGTTAAAAGTAAAGAATTTATTTCAAAATATTGCATTGCAAAATCAGATCACAATATACATCTTACATCGGCATTACGGTTGGCTTTAACATTGTATCTGTATCAAACAAACTGAAACACAACTGATTTAACACATATAATGGCATTCTCTGTCAACCCAATACTTTTTTTACTCTGATACTTCACTTGCATCTCTTCCCGTGTTGCAAGTATTGTGTGATATTGCCTCATGCACTTGAAAGGACTGCTAGGAGAGATACCAAGAGATTTCTCTTGTGCACACACACAAAACACACACACACACACACACACACACACACACACACACACACACACACACAATTTACAAACCCTCCATTAGTTGTGAGATGAGATAGGCAATTTATGTTCTCTGTTGACTGCTTAATACCATTTCTCTCATCCCCAGGGACCAATCACAGAGCAGAACAACATGCTTAAATATTGTTAAAAACAGCATCAATGGTACTAATGATAATAGTTATTAGTTCCTCTCTCTTGTTTGTAGAAGTTGATTTAAATAGTGTATCAGAAGCCTGTTATGATTCAGAATGTTCAGGTATCGGTTAAAGCATGCACTGACATGGTGCCAACCAGTGGTGAATCGTGTGAAATGACTTGTGGACTCTGCATTGCAGCCAAAATAAAAAGGGCTGCAACCAGTAGTTAAGGGAGTGGCAGTTTGGGTTTGTCCTCTATATCTCCCTCATACTGTACAGCTATAATTCTTAATGCCACACTCTTGTGTGCATGCTTGTTCTTGGTGCAGGTTGTACAGTGTAAACACTCCACAGGTAGACATGAATGAAACTACATAAGTTTTTTTATTTGGCTGTAATTGACCTGACAATGACAGGTTAAAGGACCTGAAATGAGACAAATTAGTTTATCAACTTTGAAAACATAATTCCCACGAAGTTACCCTTACCCAACGTTTTATTGTTGTATCAACAAGTGATTGTTTGTTCGCAAAATACAGCCGAGAGAGCGAGAGAAGAGAAAAAAAAAGAAGACGGCAAAAGTTCCTGTTTCTCCAAGCAGAAAACCAAAACCTGAGCATGAGTCATGCTGGAGGGAACTCACGTCACCAGCTGATGACAAGAAGAAAGTCAACTCAGATAAACTGACGGATTGGAGATCTTAAAGCCATGCACTTAACAGAATACTGCCTTCAAATAACACTCACACATGCTTTTCCAAAATCAAACATGCATTGGGTATTCAGTGGGGTAAAGGTGTAAATACTCAACATTTTAGCAATACAAATCTCTAAATGTTTCTGATAATGAATATTTGTAGAGCATGTTACACACGTTTTCAAGCAATCCCTTTATTTAGTAGATTGTGTAAGCAAATGAACATTAAGACAAAATAAAATGGAAAATAAAAATATATTTAATAGTATGGATCTGCCCCGATGCTGCTGATCACAAAAACCACAGGAGTTCAATCACTAATACTAACTCAAAGGTGTTTTGTAAACGATCGATTGTTGCAAGCCCAAAACTCAGTCATCACAAGGCTGTGAATGCAGTTCGGATCACAGTGGTCACGGACAAGTTCACCATCTCCTCCAGAAGCCTACTCACAAAGGCTCGTTATACATGTAGTTTAGTCACCCATTTGGAAGCTGCTGTTCTATTTTTAGGAAAAGGTGTGTTTTTGTTTGGCCATCCTCTTGGAAATATTAGATTTGCTTTTAGAAAAGAACTACCAAAAACATGTAACTACATTTTTTGGTGCCAAAATCAGTTGGTGTTGTGCTTTGTCTCTTGATGCTGTTTGGGAGGTTTGTGGTGAGGTCAGCATTAGCATTGTTAGGCACTGCCATCCTGTTTGAGACGCTGACTGCGAGCCTTGTAGACCTCGATCAGTAAATCTTTGACGTATTGGATTTCTCGCTCCACAGACTCCGCCTTGTCACGAAGCTCCCGGTTCTGCCCCTCAAGGCCATGTAGCTCCTCTTCCAGAGAATCCAGCTCCGCCCTCTTACGCAGCCTGTACCTGCCATGGGAAGGCATTTGATTGGTTTCAGAGGTTTCTGCTGTCTTGTATCTTTTTTAATGAATCAAGCACATTTGACCTTTGAGATTCGTCAAATGGGTTACTTAAACAGCTCAGACATCCCTCCCAGAGAACTGTGGCTGTAATGACTGATACAAATTTACCATTTAAAACTTTGTGAGGTTTTCCCTTGCTAAAATACATCAGCTTTATTTGTGTTTGTCATTTTACAGACTTAATATTTAGCAAAACACACAAATATGATGCAGGCAGAGTATATATTAGGTAGCGATAGATTTGGCAGTGAGTGAGGGACGTTTCATTTTTTACATTGAATGAACCAGTATGGTTGACTTATGTAACAGAGCTGTTATCTTAAAGTGCAAAGCAAAATAACAAACCTCAATCTTCAATTGATAGAATTGATAGATAATCTAATAAACACCAGGGTCAGGAGAAATGACCCATGGCATTTGCTGATATAAAATACACTTCTAATCTGTATAAATATTTTTTTCATTACAATGCACATTTCTGTAAAAAATGTAGATGTTTGTGAAAGGTTAAAGAAAGGAGAAAAAGAAAGGGAAGACAACAAAGAAGTGAGTGCTTTACCTATGAGCAGCAGTTTTATTCTGATCTCTCTTCTTCTGCTTTCTTTCTCCACTGCTGGCATCCAGAGAAACTGCGCCCATCACCAGAGATGGCTTCATTGAGCAGGGGTCGTCCTTTAGCCTGTGGGAAGGGCGGTGGATAGGGTTCCCCATCAGTGGCCCATTGTCCTCACCTCTGGACAGACATTCATAGCTTTGGTCTGCAAGGCATTCTGGATAGAGGTAGTGGCCATGTTGGGGCTCTACAGCCTGTGCTTGTGACTGCTGATCTAGATCACCTATAAAGCTATGGTAAGGTTCTGTGCTCGCCATTGACTGGTGGAAGTAGCCATCACTGGACATCATTGTCTCTTGGGGTATATTTCCAGAAAGTCCTCCATCTTTGCTGCAGTGCAAGATGTCAAGCCCTGTGCTGTCGTAACTTACGTTGACCTTCACATTGTGCATCAACTGTCCCTCTCGCTTGTGATGGCTGTCATATGAGCCACCCAAACAAAAACCTCGAGCAATCTCTTCGCTACAAAACATTCCTTCTGAAAAATAACTGTCCTCTTCCTTCAATGATAAAGCACATTCTCTCACCTTCTTAACACTACCAAGGCTGCTCTTGCTTACTGTCTTCAGTGTAGAGTAATGGTTCACAGACAACTCTGTGCTTCCTGAGTAACTTCCTCTGGTTCCCCATGTATCAAGTCCAACTTCGTCCCCGACTTTCACAGCCTCACTGATTATTCTTCGCCCGTTATTATGGTGGTAGCGGTGATGGTAGTTGTATGGAGCAGGTCGAGCAATTTTGGTTCTTCCAATCGGACCACCACAGAAGCTGGCCAGGTCCAGTTCCCCTGTTGCCAAGGTAACAACCACAGGGCTTGTTTCTGATTGGCTGGTCCCATACGAACCATAGGGCAACTGATAATAAGACTGGGAGCCCATGGCTTGGGCACCTTTGTCACATTTTGAGGATTTGTCCAACTTATTTGTTGTTGATGTGGACTCAGAACGGAAGTAGTCCTCAAGCTGAGCTAGCTCCTCCTGCAATAGAGAGGTCATGACCTCCAGATCCGAGGGCACCTTGACATCCTGGTCTAATGGTGAGGGTGGAAGTGATGAGCTCGGAGAAGACTCAGTCGTCGACACAAATGAAGACAAATCAACTTTTTCTGTCATCCAATCTGAGTGACCATCACCTATAAAAGTTAAAAATAACCATATAATGAGTAAAACAATCCATTTTTTCATTCATCTGCTCATACAAAATAACTACAAATTGAGGAAAAAAATCTAAAATCACCCAAGGTGTAGAGGATAAATGTGAAAAAATGTTAAGTTAAAATCAACCAATACATCCGAAAAATCCAAGTGAACAACTAACCGATCATCTGAAAATGATTGAACAGCATCGTCTGCATTCGATAAATATCCACTTAGCTGTACTCACTGTACGACATTAGCCCCGTGCTGCACTGCGGCTCCAACCTCGGGATGTGGAAAAATAAAAAAGCGTCTTGGCAAAACTCACCAATTATGTGCTGCCTCTCCACTGGCTCCACCCCTGTTGCAGGCTCTGATTGGCTAGGAATGCTAGCCTGTCGAAGAAGGAGAGCGCCAAGCTCGACTGTGGAAATGAGAGGAATTTTGCTGCGAAGGATCGATGCCGCCATTGTGTCGTCTGCTACGATCAAATTGTTCAAAAGCACAAATCGTGCAATAAGTGGAGGAAATAGCTGTGATACACCTGTGGGGAGCAAAAAAATAAGAAAATTAATTAATTGTTTCTACTTGTGTTTTTTTTTTGTTTTAAAAATCCCAATTTTGACTCACTAAAATGTAAAAGTACTCAAAATAAAGTAAGTTCAATTGATTTAAAATGCTTTGACTCAACATAGACATCACGTTATAATGTTGTTATTACTACTATTAATAAACTTACTTCAGGTTTACTAAGTTGAAAATACCCCACCTGTCACCTTATGCTGTAAAGCCAAAACTGATTTAGGTTACAACAGTTATATTATAAACAACATTTTGAAAATATTTACCTGCCATATATATTTAAAAAATGTTTAACTATGACAAAAATGGTAGTATAGTAGTAAGTTTGAACACTTGTTATGAAACAACTAATAACTAAAGACAGGAAGAATATACACTGCAGGACGATATTTTGCACACTTTGAATACTAAATTAAGTTTTTCTAAGAAATGCACAAATTTTTCACAAGAAATTTAACATTGTTACTTGCAAAAGTGACAACTATGGCAGGAAAAGTAGCAGGACAGTCGTGTATATGAGACAAATAAACAGTTATAACTTATAACGGTAACAAAATGTTTGTTACGCGTTGTCTCAAATGGTTTGTTACTTAAAAGAAGAGAACAAAATTCACTCAAAGATAGAAAACAGGTTTACTCACCCCATAGTTTCAGAATTGTCTTTTAAAGTGCGTTGCGGGAAGCAAAGCACACGAATTTTCACGGAAAGCAGGAATACAGATATGATTTAAAACGCCATTTCTTTTCCTTTTGGAAAACAGGGACTCTTCTTGAAGTGCTATTTCGCCGAACAGGATAGCAGACAGAAAGTTTTTAAATCCGCTACTTCTTCAACTCCTAACACCAGGACCTGATCACAGCACACCGTATCCGTTCGCAGTTTACAGAGCGCGCCGGGCAGTTACGTCATAATGTGAGGACTTTCCCGGTATCCAGAGACTAGTGTGCGCGTGTGTGTGCATGTCTGTGTATGTGTGTATTTGAATTACATTTAATTTTTTGTTGAAACAATCGCAACAAAAACTACAACTCAGTGTTGTGCTTGCAGTGTTCTAAGTTACACATTACTCATACGCTATGGAAAATAATGAAAACCTAGCGTTAAAACTGCTTTCAGAATACACACTGAAACCCATAAACGCAGGACACACAAACATCTTTAAAGTCGACAAACCTCCTGTTTACTTTATAAATTTGTACACTGAACATTAAACAGTACATTAAGCACATTGTTAAAGCAGTAAACGACTGTGGCGATACAGAAAGTAGACGGCTGAGCCGGTACTAGTTCTTGATGCGCCGTAGCGGAAGGACACGATGTTGCAGTTCGATGGTGTAACCTTAGTTGCATCCCTGTTGCATCAGATCCGCTGGGGATTCGCTGAGCGCTTTAACAATGTAGCCACACCATTGGTTTGTCTGGGGGAACTTTTCTATTTCTATTGGTCTGCTATTACTCTTACACTGATTGCTAATCATTACACATTAGGTCCAACTTGTGACTAGTGCATTGTACAGTTTAACCTGTGACACAACAGGAAAGACATATAGCCTCTTAGAATAAAACTGAATTTTATTTATATCTTACTTTTCTCAGTCTTCATTTGGTCAAAATATTATTTCCTCAGTTAAAATGATACATTTGTTAACCCTAACAGACAAAATATCACTTTTCTAATACTTTTGCTTTACTTTATATACTTTTTTACAGGCTACGTTGAGTTTTCTAATGCACATCATATCATTTCAATGAGAGCAGTGTCTTCATAGTATTATAAGTTATAAATGATTAAACTGCAAGAGGTCCCAGCAACAGCATTTACACCAGTAAAAATATGTGGTTTACCAATAGATTATTACAGTCAGTGACCACATTTGCAGCTTTTTACAAGTGTTAAACCCTGGAACAAACCTCCCACATTACTTCAGATGTTGGCAGCAGCTCTGTGTTTTCACCCATTGCTGCCGTTGTGAACATGAAATGAGAAAGGAGTCAGCTGAGGGGTCAGCTAAATGAGAGTCCAACACTGACGCCCAAGGAACAGACATGTACTGTAAGCAAGTTACATATGTATAATGTAATAACAGTACATTAATATTACATTTTTATGATATTTTGACAATCCTTTTTCAAATGTTAACAATATGCACTATAACCAAAGACATATTTTGTTTATAAACAGTCATACATATGCTGTATGTACTGTATATATGTATATTAAAATCTTTAGTGTACAATATAACTATAATATACAGTAACTCTTTGTTTCATCCTAGAACCTACTTATCTCTTTGAAAAATAAGTTTTTTTTAAGATCTGACATGTGATTTGTTTTCAATTTTAGACCCAGACTCAATTTTCTTTCCCTTGTTGATATGGCCTAATTTTATCAAATGAACCTTGCGCAATATATGAAAAAAACAATTATGTAGAGTTATATAAATCCCAGCCCCAAATCCCAGACCCCACAAATAGATGCCAAATTGAAGGAGTGATTTTAACTTAGGTTGAGCGTTATGTGCTGACTGTAAAAGAATTGTTTTGATGGTATTTGGGTACTTCACTTGCATTACAGGCCCATAATAAAGACACATTTTCATATGTAAAGTACAGTGCACGCTATACAACACTGCTCTTTAAAATGACACCTGAAATTGATAAATATAGCTGAGGAAAAAAGTCATTCATAATACTGGTTAATGTGTAGTAATGTACTCGTACTGTATTTTACCAGTGAGTTGGAGTTTTCACCATAAGGTTTTTTAATTATATGTCTAAATCAACTTTTGATTAGATTGCAATGAGTAGTATTTACTGATATAATTTATATAATGCTGTGGTATGGTGATGTTTCTATTGTGACTGCCTGCCACAGAGGCAGACTGCGGACTGCACTAAATAAATATCATGATACTGTAACTTGATAACTGTCATGAAATTCATTGTTTTGTTTAGTGTTATTGTGTGATTAGTGCAGACCAAAATCCAGTATTCTGTTGTAGAGGTTCCTCTGTCCTTCAGATCTAATCTGAGAGTAACCTCATCCTGGTGCATCGGACTGACTCAGGTACATCAAGCATTGTGGGCCTGATACAGTTTGTCCAATGGTTATTTTTGTTACTGTGAACTACTCTATTACAGTATGTGTACTTGATTGCTAACAACTAACATTCAGTTTTTTCTCTTTCTTCCTAGTTCTTATGGTTGGGTCACATACGCAAAGCACATGCTTAAGACTAGAAAAAGATTGTCAGTGGGGTAAATATAGCAAACCTTTCACACACAATGTCTTCATCATACTGGACAATCTTTCCTGACTCTGACCAAAGTATTTTAAATAAAATCCAACCTGAAACAGTTTAGGAATTGTTGAGCATAGAGAGAGATTAATATTGAGGTATTAAAATGGAATATTATAGTAATATTGGTATTTTCATTCTTAGGTTTTGAATAAATAAAAAGATAAAACATAAATTTGGTTAAAAAAACAGGGTATTAAAAGATCCAATACAAAAATTAAATTTGTAATTTAAAATTTACATTACTGCACATAATACACCAGCTGAATATAAAAAAATATCTGATTCATAATGGAAATTTGAAATGATTGGATGTGAGTGTGTTTTATCATTGTACTCTTTTATTTATTCTTTCATTTTTATAAATGAAGGATTAGCATTTCCGAAATTAAATGGTCTTATTTACAAATTAATAATATAGATTTTAATTTGTTGAACATCTTACATACTGTAGTTTGTTTGTTTTGTTTAGGGCAGTCACATGCCCCAAATTATATAATGTCAAATCAACACATCAGCATTGGATAATTGCAGAAGAAGACCCTTTTTCAGGATGTGGAGTAGTTTTTACTGCTTCGCCACATTCACTCTTTCTGCAGAGCTGAAAAATAACAACACACACAAAAACACATACACACTTTAAGCAAAAACAAAATGATGCGACTTTTTACCATAAAACAACTGACTGCTTCAGGGGAGCTTGGTCTGAGACAATGACAACCACTAAAATAAAAAAAACATATTTGCATCAAATATGTGTGCTAATCCATCTGTAGGCACTGCTTTATCAAAATGAATCTGGAATGTAAGACTAAATGTACTTTGCAACACAGCACCTTATATTATAATTTTCTGTAATCAGATATTGGCAGTTGACTATTTCTCTCTTGACAGGCTGTCAAGATGTGACCTCCGGGCTACTTGTGTAGCATGATGGGAAGTGTAACAGCTACAGTAAGACATGTGGAGGGTGGACAGGCAAGATGACAAAAAGTGGATCCTGCTTCCCTCATTAGTAAAACCAGAATGGCACAGTTCTTTTTGGCTGGAGCACCTCTGCCAACCCGGTGCCTCCCCAAGAAACCAAGAGCTGATTGAAGCAGCCAAGTCTTCCTGTTGCTATAGTAATAGGCAACACTGGCTCACCCCAGTTCAAAACATGTTTTTGGCATCCCTGTAGCCGCAGGTTTTATGACCTCCCCCTCAGACTTTTCACATTCGCATTATTTACCCCTATTGTTTGACCTGCTATTTTTGCAGACAAGGCAGTATTTTTTACTATGCATGAAGCACCCACCTTTTTAATCGCACATGAATTTGTAATCATGTTGGGTCGCGGCGATGATGGAAATATATGTGCAATGTCCATGCAAGAATGTTGAATTTTATTTGTCTTGTACCCTCTAAAAATTCCATGTGTAGATCCGTGACCATATAACTCCCACATCTACCTGAAATTTTAAGTTTTGGTACCACTTTAACTTTATAAAAAAATCAATAGGTTATAAAAAATATATAAATTGCAACTGGATTATTGGAGAATGTAGAATGGACTGTAAATATATACAGTAGAGTATATATAGCAGATTTCACTGCTGTGTGCAATATGTAATTTCCAATCAATCCCCTCACTTGCAGGCATTTTCTGTATTGCGGCAAAACGATTGCCTGTTTTTTGTGCAGTATTGCCCTCCATTTGTCCGTTTGTACTGTACAGCTATACAGGAGCTCTCTCCAGCAGCGCATCATGGGATGGGAAGAGCCTCCTTCAAAAACGCACGCGGCCATGCACTTCTCTACTATGGCACATTGGTATCAGTTACACCATAATTTCATCACCAGCTGCTCCCTGTGAATCTTGCTTACATTAACTTTTTATAGGGATTGGCAAAACAGAGGCAGAGATGCATGGCCGCGCCAACACTTGAACCCATTTAGACGTATCCTCTTCATTCAATAGTAGCTCTCAACGTATTGTTATTTGTTGATGAAGTGTTGTATTTGTATGAACAAATGGTCTGAATTGTGAAGAATCCCTGCGGTTACAGTGGGATTACATTGAGAGAAAAGGCAAGGGGGATTAAAAAACAAGAGGATGAGGGAAACTTCAAAGTGGTGAAGTGTGGACGGGTGTGTTTGAATGACGGCTGGCATATTGTTTTGATAAGTGTTCCCTGAGGAGAACATGTGAAGTGGCATGTCACTTTCTCCTCTCATCTCTCTGCAACAGGGAGCTGGGCATGGAAGGAAAGTTAAAACCTGCTGTAATTGCAGCGTTCATAGGGTAATACTGCAGAGCTGTTAGCCTTTACACACACACATACAAACTGCAACAAATGCAAACAAATGCAAAATGCAGATAATTAATTAGCTTAAAACGTAAATCTAAATGAACATGTCCTGTAATTATCCTGTAATGGTGGGAATAGTAGCGCTACGCAGGAAGTGTGAAAACATATCAGATGTAGGCAATTTAATTTAGTTCCCATGATGCTTAGATCTGCCTTCATCACTGCTTGTTGTGATATTTTGTAAATGCTTGTAGAAGACAAAGCACAATATATTCAATACGCCTGTGTTTGTTTACTCTGTAACTCTGAATAGGGAAGTTTAATTAATGATATATTGCTTTGTCTTAGATTGAAATAGATTATTTTGGAAGAGAAAAATGAATGTTGTTATGAATGTGGTATGCATTAAATACATGCAGATGATAATAAGACAAAAGTCAAAGACATTTCAATATATACATCACAATTAAGTCAGTAAAAGATTTGATCAATATGAAGGGTGTCCACCGTTTTTATTCTAATACGTACATGCCAGAAGCAAATATATATAAAGTATGTTGCAGATAGATACACTGTAACCTTAACCACAAATGATTTGTTGGACTTATGAATATTTGTGGTTTTGTGCTCATACAGTAAGTGCCTTGAAGTGGTTTTGTTGTGAAGTGGAGCTTTAAACTGTAAATAACCTGAAATCAAAATGAACAAAATGAGCAATAAAACAGATAAACGTGAATGTCTATATAATTATAAACCAATACTGGATCCGGATCACTGCTACTGCCTTTATATCTCACTAACATTTGTATAGTAGTTTCTGCACCATAACTTTGTAACTCTTAGTGTTGCACTGTCTCAGTACTGCTTATTGGCATTTGTTACATGTTGTCTCTATCCTTCTCACCTTAAAATTTCTACCGTCAGTATCAACATAATCTAAAATAAATTGTAGCTTATAAACGGAAAGATCAATTCTGACATTTGAATAAATAACACACACATGTACTGTATATGGCCTTATATATTAAATTACCATAAATTCATGGGGATAAATGAAGTTTATTGAGCGAGACAGGATCTCCACCGGTGTCTGTGAACTGAGAGAAAAATGTGGTTATGGACAAATAACATTATTCTACTGCACAGCACTGGTTTCATGGCAGATATATTGATTAATATAAAACCAGAAATTTATTAAATCTGAGATTTTTCACACAGCATTGCAACTGTTTTCTACGAAGCAGACACGCTTGCATCCAGAGAAACCCACATTACTAGATTACTGTTGTTTTTCTCAGGGTTTTCCACTGCAGCCTCTTAATAACGATGTTGTGGTTGGGGGAGAGTGTACCAAGCCATGCTAGCTATTTCAACTCATTGTGGTCTCATTACAGCAGGCTGTTGGTAATCCTACGCCTTTGATCTGGGAGCTGAGGGGAGCTGTGTTTTACTGTAGTTCAAACAATGTTTCCCCTGCTCCCTCAGCACCTTCACCAGCAAGCCGGTGGTATCACCCTGATCATGAGAAATGGAGAAAGTGGAGTTGGATTTATTTTCTGTTCAATGCAGGTAAAATGAAAATACAGATGAGGGGTTGATGGTGCCTGTATAAAGACTGTAGTTGATTTGGCCTTTAATGGCAGGTTAAAAAACCACCGAGGCTCTATAATTAATAGAGTCTGAGTCTGCAGGAGTCTGACATGGGCAAATCGTACCCAGCTAAATCTCTTATACTTGCAGTCTTTGTACCTGAGACCTTGGGTTGTTTTCCAAGCTCTGGAGACCAACAGGTACAGTAAGGTGTTACTCTGAGGACTGGACCTGGATAAGAACATGTGTAGTGGATGGCTGATGTCTTGGACTGGTACCAACAGACAGGCCTGGCACATGGAAGCTTCTGAGCCAAACACTCTCCTCCTAAAAACAGCCACAACATAATACATAGGAGTTAGGTACCAACGATCGCAGAAAGGGGTAGAAAGGAAATATCAATACTTAACACATTTCCATAAGAAAATGCACAGTGAATGCTTCCATGCTTAATGTAGTGCTGACGAATTGCTGAAAGTAGGTGATGAACTGAATGTAGAGCTGTATATATCTGAAGAGGTTGTTTAAACTTGGGTGAATGTACACAAAGGACGCAGAAAGAACACAAGAAAACTCCATACAGTGGAATGAAGTGGAAAAACACATAACATTTTTAACATTTTTTTCACTTTGCAAAGAGCCTTATATGTTTACTTTCTTGTAATCTATTTAATTTCACTTTCACATCTTTCTCTTGCGCTAATTGGGAAATGAACCTAAGACTCCAGGCTTCAGCGTGAAGGACTTCAGCCATTCAGCCAAAGCAGCTGTCAGTATCTGCTCACATACTGTAGCTGCATTACACATTCTACTGGCAATGGTAAAAGTCCCATTCATTTTTATAGGGAAATGACAACGCTTCATATTTCAAAAAGTATAAAGATATGAAAAGAAAAATAATAGCACACTTCTCAAAACAAATGACATTTTGACATTTGAAGGGTCTCTGTAGCTCAAAGCATGCAGGAGTTAGGTACCAACTATCGCAGAAAGGACGTAGAAAGGAAATATCAATGCTAACAGATTTCCATAAGAAAATGCACAGTGAATGCTTCCATGCTGAATGTATTGCTGACGAATTGCTGAAAGTAGCTGATGAACTTAATGTAGAACTGTATATATCTGAAGAGGTGGTTCAAACTAAATGTACACAAAGGAAACAGGAAGCACAGATTAATGTATCTTAAGAGATTTAGGAGTTGTTTAATATTTGGAGAAGAAGCAAAAAAAAGCAAAAGCAGTTTGATGTAATTTTAAAAAGTAACACATGTTGTTACAACAGTCCTTTAACTAGTTGCTGATGACACTTCAGCACTATACACATATTAGAAACTGAAAATTTCTTAAAACATCAATAATATAGTTAAACATTGGTGATACATTATCATAAAACTTGGGTTTTTTTTTTAGAAATAGACATATTTATATTTTGACGTTGTATAAACATGTCGTAGACAGGAGTCACGGACTTGAGCCATTGAGCCACAGGATATTAAAGCTGATTAAGGACATAGCTGAAGTGCTTTCTCCAGATGAAGAGAAATACTCATTTTAACACGTTGTAGCAGCCCAGGGGGGTTATTCCTGTCCTGAACCGCTAAGGCTTATGGGTAAAGTAAACATTCTTGTGTTTGTAGTGTTATAGTTAAAGTTAGGATTTAAGTAATGTTATAACTTTGGTAAAATTAATTTAGCATTTTCTTCATGTATATTGTGTTCTTTGTTTTTGTCTGTGTTTTTTGTGTGCTGCACCCTGAGGGAGGAGATTGTGCAGCAGTGATATATGAGAAGTTTGAAAAAATAAATGGGATTTTTTATAAATCAGATTTATTTTATAAATCTGATTTATTAATTACTCCTAAACCTAAACATAGTTATAACTCATTTTAGAGCCTCACTCTGAGCCTTTCTCACCCAGACTCTAAAACTCAGAAACCAGTTGTGTTTTGTATTGTTTACCGTCCTCCTGCTCCATATTCAGAGTTCTTAACTGAATTCTCTGAATTCTTATCTGACTTAGTTCTTAGCACAGATAAAGTCATTGTAGTGGGAGACTTTAACATTCATGTAGATGTTGACAGCAACTGTCTCAGCACTACTTTTAACTCCTTAATAGACACTTTTGGTTTTACACAGCAGGTAAATGAACCCACTCATCGTTTTAACCACACCCTAGATCTTGTCCTGACATATGGGGTTGAAATTGATAATTTAATAGTTCTTCCCCAAAACCCTCTGTTATCTGACAATTTCTTATTAACTTTTGAATTTAGCACAACTGACCCTATAACAGCTGGAAAGAAATGTTACTATAGCAGATGTTTATCTGACAATGCTGTTGCCAGATTCAAGCAGATGATTCCATCATCTTTTGCCTCAATGTCTTGCAAATACACAGAGAACAGTCACCTTAATCCTTATGAACAGGTTGACTGTCTTGTAGATGATGCTGCAGCTTCTCTACGTACAATGTTAGACACAGTGGCTCCTCTGAAGAAGAAGACAGTGAATCAGAGGAGGTTAGCTCCGTGGTATAACTCAGACATCCGCAGCCTAAAGCAAAGGACTAGACAACTAGAAAGACAGTGGCGTTCCAAGAAAATAAATGTAAACTGCATTGCATGGAAGGACAGTCTAATGAAATATAAAAAAGCACTTTGTGCTGCTAGAAAAACATATTATTCCTCCCTAATTGAGGAAAACAAAAACAACCCCAGGTTTCTTTTCAGCACTGTAGCCAGGCTGACAAAGAGTCATAGCTGTATTGAGTCTACTATCCCCTTAAATCTCAGCAGCAATGACTTTATGAGCTACTTTACTAATAAAATTATCATCATTAGAAAAAACATTCAGCAGTGACTTCTTCCAAATGACAGAAAGCACTGTCTAGATCCATCAACTTTAAATTTATTAAATCCTCTGTCTTACCTAGACAGCTTCTCCCCCATAACTCATATGGAGTTAACCTCAATAATTAACTCTTCCAAGTCGTCCACTTGTCTTTTAGATCCAATCCCAACCAGATTACTCAAAGAAGTTCTACCTTTAATCAGCTCATCCATATTAAATCAAATCAACCAATCTTTACAACTAGGCTATGTACCACAGGCTTTTAAGGTGGCTGTGGTCAAACCTCTATTGAAAAAACCAACACTTGACCCTGGACAACTAGCCAACTATAGGCCCATTTCAAATTTACCCTTTATTTCCAAGATTCTGGAAAAAATCGTGGCTAAACAATTATCTGACCACCTTAGTGGGAATAACCTATATGAAGATTTTCAGTCAGGATTTAGAAAACATCATAGCACAGAAACAGCTCTGGTTAGAGTCACTAATGATCTTCTATTAGCTTCGGACAATGGTCTAGTTTCTGTCCTTGTCCTGTTAGATCTTAGTGCTGCATTTGATACAATTGATCATAACATTCTATTACAGACACTAAAACATAGAATCGGGATTAATGGAACAGCATTGGGATGGTTTAAATCCTATTTGTTGAACAGATTCCAGTTTGTTCATGTTAATGATAAATTCTCCACACGCACAAGGATTAGCTATGGAGTTCCACAGGGTTCTGTGCTGGGTCCAATTCTGTTTAGCCTATACATGTCTCCTCTAGGTGAGATTATTAGAAAGCATTCTATTAATTTTCATTTTTAAGCAGATGATACTCAGCTATACATGTCCATGGAACCAAATGAAACAGATCAACTAGTCAAAATTCAGGGTTGTTTAAAAGACATCAAATCCTGGATGTCCCAAAACTTCCTTCAACTAAACTCAGATAAAACCGAGATTCTTATTGTTGGGCCTAAAAATCTGAGAGAGACACTATTGAGTCAGATAGCCACCCTGGATGGCATAACATTAGCTTCAGATTCTACTGTGAGGAACCTTGGTGTCATGTTTGACCAGGATCTCTCTTTAACATCATACATTAAACAAATCTCCAGAACCGCCTACTTCCACCTTAGAAATATAGTTAAAATCAGAAGCATCCTCTCTCAGAGCGATGCAGAGAAACTGATCCATGCATTTGTTACCTCTAGGCTGGACTACTGTAACTCCTTACTCATAGGATGTCCTAACAGCTCCTTAAAAAGCCTACAGCTCATTCAAAATGCTGCAGCCAGAGTTCTGACAGGACTTAGAAAGAGAGATCACATTTCTCCTACATTAGCTTCTCTGCACTGGCTGCCTGTAAAATGTCGGATAGAATTTAAAATTCTCCTACTCACATACAAAGTACTCAATGATAAAGCTCCTTCTTATCTTAAAGACCTTATAGTTCCTTATGCTCCCAGCAGAACACTTCGTTCTCAGAGCGCTGGGCTACTTGTGGTTCCTAGAGTGTTTAAATGTAGAACAGGGGGCAGAGCTTTTAGCTACCAAGCTCCTCTCCTCTGGAACCAGCTCCCTCTTCAGGTTCGAGAAGCTGACACACTCTCCACCTTTAAGATTAGGCTTAAAACCTTCCTTTTTGATAAAGCTTATAGTTAGGGATGGTTCAGGTCACTGGCAATTATTGTTAGTCACAGGAACCATCTCTTAGTTAAGCTGCAATAGACATAGACTGCTGGGGGACTTAATTTATACACTGAGCTCCTCTGTTTCCTTCTACCTCCTCTGTCCCATAACCTCCCATCATCATGTTTAACTAACCTTGTCTCGTTCTGTCCAGTAGTTGTGCTTCTCTCCTCTCTCCCCCCCCACCCCCACTCTTTCTCCCTCTCTGTCCTCACCTACAGGTATCATTGGACTCAAAGTTTGGTGTCTGTGATGGGCAGCTGCGGATCCAACCATCCTGCCTGCATCCAGTCCCTGGTCCTACCATCCTGCCTGTGCTCTGTTGTTGCTTGTTGTTGCTTGTTGCTGTGCTTTTGTATCTCTCTATCCTCTCACCCCAACCGGTCGAGGCAGATGGCCGCCTACATCCAGTCTGGTTCTGCTGGAGGTTTCTTCCTCGTTAGAGAGGGAGTTTTTCCTCTCCACTGTTGCTGTCAAATTAAATGCTTGCTGTATGTGGGATTTGTTGGGTTTAGTTGTGTGAGGTTTTAAACCTTACTTTGTAAAGTGCCTTGAAATAACTTTGTTGTGATTTGGCGCTATATAAATAAAATTGAATTGAATTGAATTGAATTTGCACTCTGCTGAGTGAGCGTCCAAAAAGAGACAATCTTTTGTGTGTCTAGAAGTAAGAAAGAAGGGACAGAATAATACACAGCCAATTCTAGTACATTTTAACAGTCCATGACTAATTTGTCTAGATCAATAATCCATATTGTCGTCAGAACTCAGGGCTTCATCGCCTCTTGTGGGACCATGGGTTACCCGTGACATCTCAAAAGTCAGACAAGGCTGTCACTATATTCACCAAGTGTTCAGTCTTTCTGCAGATGTTATCCCTCTGTCTCTTGTCTTCCTCCGAACAGGCTGGAATCTTACTAGTCAGTCCTGCAATCCGGGCATCCGAACGGGCTGAGATGTGTTCTCACACCTCATGTGTATAATTTGTTATTAACAGAATTACACACCCCTCTTATCTCAGGTAACGCGCATACACATACAGTATGTCCAGACGAACACACCATAAGATTAAGTTGTCATTTGCTGAGTTATCCAAGATAGTGTTGACACTGCAGTTAATATTAATTGTCTAATAAAGCGTTCATAATTTAATTGGTCGTTGTCTGTGATTATTTGTATATGGTTTTACAGCACCGGTGAATTGAGTCAGCTATGGTACAGAGTTCATCCTTCAACCAACCTAAATACAATTGAGACTGTATTGGCTATTCCAAATTGGTTATTGGTCCCTGGAAACAGGGTGTTGCCCCGTAAATTAGGTAATTATTAATTCAATTAATAATTATTAAATCTATAATAGTAAGTGTAGTAAGTAGTAGTAGTAGTAGTAAGTAAGTGTTTCACTTACCAAAATATAGACCTTTGTCATATAGATATATATTTAAGATAATAACTAAAATTTGTCAATCTAAATTATAAACATAATTGGTATCTCCACTCAGGAGCTATATATCCAAATATTATAATTTGTGCTCCTTACATATTCCCAACATAATTGGTGCAACCCGTGTGAGGCTAATTAAATTCAGCCCTTTTTGAGACTAGATGGTGTTGCTAATTCATTTGGCACTATCGCAACCCTCACACTGCCCCAACAGGTAACAGGTGTTACTCAGTCCCTCCATCCGGGTCATCCTATGATGCATATGATCTGAACGAGCTGAGGTGTTACTTGTAAGTCCATCAATCCAGGCCATCCTCTGGTGTAATTCCGTCAGCCGAGTAACCATGGCCCCCAGCGGCATTTGTAACTCCACGGCCGGTGGACATGTCAATAAGCCGGCCGCAGATTTTCCAATCTTCCGATAAAGCAGGGCACCACCAAGACCAATCATGAGTAGCCCTGTTATCAAAGTCCAAAATATGAATATATCCTCTGCATCCTCAATGGACACAGGGTCCAGACACAGAGTCCCAGAGGGGCACAGGGGTTCTCCCGGAGATTCTTTCCTTTGTGAGAAAATTTTGTCCAATGACATGGACCTGTCTCATCAATGAGTGAATATGAATGAGGAAAATAATAGCCCGTGTCTCCTTAAAAAGCTGCATGTTTTGATATTTGAATGGTTTCTGTAGCTTAAAGTATGCGGGACTAGTTAGATGCAGACGGAAGAACTAGAACCACTAGAAAAAGCATTTCCAAAAGAAAACGCACAGTGAATGCTTCCACACTGAATATATTGCTGAAGAACTTCCGAAACTAGCTGAAACTTTAAAAACGTATCTGAAAGTAGCTTAAGCACAAAATATAGATAAATTGTCAAAATAGGTAAATAGAGCTCAAGAGCTCAAAGAATAGTTTAAAGTTGTGAAAACATTTAAAACAGCTGCAGCTTTAAATTTGGAAAAGTTGGAGCATTGGAGGAAGCATGTGCAGGTAATTGCTAAACAGTGATATAGTCTCATTAACTAATCATAATTAACTAAGCAAAAGCAGAAAATGTGCTATTTAGTGTAAAGACTTTAGTGTAAAGAGTTGGGTTGGTGCTTTTATTTTGTAAGGATATGGAGGAAGTGTGTGCCTAATTACTAAAGTCATAATAAACCAGTTGAAAGCAAGAAAATTACCATATAAAGCTGAAGATCTGAATTAGTGCTTTTATTTTGAAAAGTGTGTGTGGTTAATTGCTAAAGTGTAAAACAGTGTGAATGACTAGTCACAGATATATGTCTGTATGTATCTGAAGGAAATCAATGTAGTTATATTAAGAACTGAATGCATAAACATGCCTCCAATAGGAATGAAAAGTAGATCTCCTACTCCCAAGTCAGGGACTCATACCATTGAGCCTCAGAATGAGTGGTCGATGAGGAAAAGGCTGAAGCAGTTGACAGATTTTCTATTAAAGCTAATGATTTTGAACATTAGTTCAATGATTTAAAACAGTGTCAGTAACTATCCAGTCAAAAGCAGAAAACATGCTAATAAACTATTGAATTGCTTTTATTGTGAAAACATTTTGAGGAAAGGAGTGTGGGTTTTTATTATACTGTAAAATATTTGAATTAACCATTTGTAATTATTTAGTTGAAACATTACTGAAACTGAGTTGATTATATAGCTGATCAGATCTGCAAAGAAAAAGTTGCAGAGCTGAATGTGCACAAATAAAACAAAAGCAGTTTGATTTCAATAAAACAACATTTCACACATGACTATAGTCCTGTAAGACCTTCTTCTAAATTTTGTTGAAAGACTTGTTCAGTCAGGTTTCAAACCAGGAGTTCCTGCATCAGAGTAATACTCCTTAGTCACTCAGCCACAACAGCTGCTTAAAGTACTGCTCAGTATACAGTACATACTAATGAAAATCTATAATATAGATTACTAATATAGCAATACATTAAGCATACAACACAATTTATTTGGCAAATACAAATATTTATATTATAATGTGATTGCATAAACATAACTCAGACGGGGATTAAACCCAGATCCCCCACTCCAGAGTCAAGAAGGTCCGCCATTTAAGCTACAGGATACAGTATAATAGCAGAAAGACCATGTAGCTGAGGAGCTTCCTCAAGATGGAAAGAAACACATACTAATTTCAACACATTTATTTTATTGAACAAAGACTTGAATGTTGCAACAGTCTAAAAGGTGTAAACCTAAGACACATGTGAACATTTTAATACAGAACCATGCATCAGTCATTGCAATTATCACTCCTTCTTACACCAGCTTCTGTTAGGGTAGAAATACTCATTATTAGTGGCTAATAATGCCTCCAGCATTCACTGTTATGTTGTTGTAATCTTTATTATTATTATTATCTTTAGTTGTTCCGTACGTTTTTCCGCATCTAACTTCGCTCGCATCGTTCGAGCTACAGAAACCATTCCGTTATCAAAATAATCTCATTCATATGTTTCATATTTTTCAAGTTATTAAGCTTTTTTCAACTTTTTTTGTCCCATTAAAATGAACGGAAAAGTGTTTCAATGCATTGTGGGTAATGCACCATAACAGAACGTGGTGTTAATAGGAGTGACCCTTGGATTAGGCTCTTTATGTTTAAATAAAATATTTTTTTGTTTATTTTATTTTTAATTAAATTGTTTATTAATCACAGAATGATGTTCTGCTTTGTGCTTCTGCTTATCTAGTAGAAAAAGCATTATTTTGTATTAAACTATGCACATTAGGCTCAGGTTAACAACTTAGTAGACTACAGCAATATTCAAACGAAGTAATGTAAGAGTCCCTCTTGACAGGCAAGAAGCAGGGCCAATTAACCAAATGTCCAATTAAATCCTGCACTCATCTATAGGTGACGTCATTCATGTCTCAGTTGCTCAGATTAGACTGTGCAGGCAAAGTGACATACAACAATAACATCTCCTTGATGAGTTGTAGTTGTAGAAAGCAAGCCACATTTGTTTTTCACACACCCAACAAGTCACTGCTCGTTGATGGTCACTCCCACACACAATCCTCTCACTCACGGTGTACCACACAAAAAAGAACAAAAACAAAAAGAACACATTACAACCATAAATGAACAAGATGCTAAATTAATTTCACCAAAGTTATACAATTTTCAAATCCTAACTTTAACTATAAGACTACAAACACAAAAAAGGTTGTTTTACCCAGAAGCCTTAGCTCTCAGGGCGTGACTAACTGCTGTGAGCCACTGCAATATGTTAAAATTTAAATTACAATGATTGATGCATGATTTTGTATTAAAATATTCTCATTTGCTTTAGGTTCAGCGTTTTGGAACTGTTGCAACTCTTAAGTCTTTGTTTAATAAAATAAACATGGTAAAATGACTAAGGATTTCTTTTCATCTGAAGGAAACTCTTCAGTCATGTCGCAGCTGTTAGGTCCTGTAGCTCAACTCTGGAGTGGATGATCTGTGTTCGATTCCTGTCTGAGGCATCTTTATTCAATCACATTATTGTATAAATATTTGTATTTCCCAGATAAAGTGAGTTATATGCTTAATGTCTCACTATTATTATAAAAATTATTTTTTAATCACAGAATGATGTTCTGCTTTGTCCTTCTGCTTATATAGTAGAAAAAGCATTATTGCAATTTTTTGTATTAAACTATGCACATTTGGCTTGGGGTAACACTTTACTAGACTACAGCAACATTAAAAAAAAAAGTAAGAGTCGCTCTTGACAGACAAAAAGCAGGGCCAAATGACTGACTGTCCAGTTAATTCCTGTACTTATTTGCAGGTGAAATCGTTCATGTCAAAATCACTCAGATTAGACTGTACAGGCAAAAAGACACACAACAAATGCATCTCTTTGTGAGCTCCCTTTGTAGAAAGCAAGGCACATTCGTTTTTCACACACAAAACAAAACACTGGTCGTTGATGGTCACTTCCACACACAATCCCCTCACTCACGGTGCCACACAAAAAAGAACAAAAACAATAAGAACACATTACAACCATAAATGAACAAAATTCTAAATTAATTTCACCAAAGTTATACAATTTTTTGAATCGTAACTTTAACTATAAGACTACAAACACAAGAACGGTTGTTTTACCAATAAGCCTTAGCGGCAGGACTAAATGCTGTAAGCCACTACAATATAAAGTAAAATTAAAAAAATTAAATTAAAATTGAAATTGCAATGATTGATGCATGATTTTGTATTAAAACATTCTCATTTGTTTTAGGTTTAGTGTTTTGAGACTATTGCAACTTTCAAGTCTTTGTTTAATAAAATAAACATTTTAAAATGACTGAGGATTTCTTTCCATCATGAGGTAACTCTTCAGCCAAGTCATGTTGCAGTTGCTATATCCCGTAGTTCAATGGTTTGTGTGCTTGACTGTGGAGTGGGGGATCTCGGTTCGATTCCGGTCTGAGGTATGTTTATGCATCACATTATTGTGTAAATATTTGTATTTCCCAGATAAAGTGAGTTATATGCTTAATGTCTGACTATATTAGTAATCTATATCATAAATGAAGAACTTTTAGGAAGTTTTATTTTTTTGAGTAGGATCTATACAGCCACTCTAATTATTTTTCTTCCGCACGTTTTTCTCATCTAACTAGTCCCGCATACTTTCAGCTACAGAAACGATTCCACTATCAAAATGTTCAGCTTTTTAAGAAGTGTGCTATTACTTTTCTTATTCATAGATTTTATATTTTTCAAGTTATTAAGCTTTTTTCAACTTTTTTTCCCCATTGAAATGAATGGAAACAACTTTTGAAATTTGCTTCAGCTTTGTCTACTTTCAGATTTAACTACTTTCGCATACTTTAAGCTACAGACACCATTTGAACTACAAAATAATCTTCAACTATTAATCTTCCAGAAATCTTTTAAATATCTTTTATAGTTTCTGATTTATAGCAGTTTAAATAGTGTAGTGTAGTGTAGTAAAAAGTGTCCTCTAGACGGGGAGCCGGGCAGGAGAGTCGAGGTGGCCGGTGACGAAGGAGGCAGCGCCACTATTGTGGCGTGAGGCACCGAGGGCGAGGCCACCAGTCAGGCAGACGAGACGAGCGTAGGACCATGCCAGGCCAACGAGATGACAGAACTTGAGGAGCTAGAACCAGAGACAGACACGATAGATGAGCCAGAGACGAGGACAGAGGGGGAGCCGGAGCCAAAAATGAGAGCAGGAAAGGCGCTGGAGCCAAAGACGAAGTCAGACATGAAGCTGGAACCAGAGACGAAACCCGACGTGGAGCCGGAACCAGAGACGAAACCAGACAAGAAACCCAAGCCAGAAATAATGACAAACCCAGACATGCGGGCGGAATGGACGTGGTCGGTGCCGGACCCCCAGGAACTGAGGCAGACATGGTCAGTTCCGGACCGCCAGTAGCTGAGGCAATCTTGGTCAGTGCCGGCCCGCCGTCCACCTGCATACAGTGAAGCAGAGGACACAGAAACCACGAATGGTACAGTCACCTTCCGACCACCAGAGACTGGAATCGGTGTGGCTTCCCTTGGACCAAAAGGGACGGGAGTAGACGTGCTCTTGTGAGCACCACTGGCAGACATGGTTGGTGCCGGACCGCCAGTAGCTGAGGTAAACTTGGTCAGTGCCGGCCCGCCGTCCACCTGCATACAGTGAAGCAAAGGACACAGAAACCACGAATGGTACAGTCACCTCCCGACCACCAAAAACTGGAATCGGTGTGGCTTCCCTTGGACCGCCAGGGACGGGAGTAGACGTGCTCATCTGAGCACCACGGGCTGTACAGGCCTTTCAGTTCCTCTCAGATCTGGCATCCCTCATTGAGAGCCAGTCGGGAGGTCGGTGGTGGAGTCAGGACACAGGGGGGAACGAACTTCATGGAAACCCTTTCACTGCACAGAGGGATTATTGCAGAGTCCAATTGAGACCACTCTCCAGTAGATGGAGCCAGAGCGCGGCCTAGAGATTGCTAAAAGGCCGGGGCTGAAGCTCTAGCAGGGGAAAGAGGCGAAGCAGGAGCAGAAATATGAGCAGGACCATGAGAAAAAATAGAAACCAAAGACTGACTTTTTTTCTGTCCAGCAGTTTAACAAGCAGCATATATTACGCTGAATGCCATATTGTGATGGACAGGTTTGTGATGGACAAGTTTCTGCTTTGGGGTGTGTGCGGGAGGGGGGCGGTGCAACCAGCTGCTGAAACCAAGCAAATATGTTAAGTAAACAATCGGTGCAAAATAATTAAGCAGGGATGTACCTTAGGCTAAGACATTCATAACTAAACAACTGTTGTACTGTGGTTTACATTGGAGATTGATACTAAAACTAATAATAGTGTTAAGGTATGTGCACATACTTATACAAACATATACATATCATATACATACACATATGCATTGTTATACATATCCCATACTACTTAATAATAGTCATGACATACAACACCATCTCCATATTCACACATTATGGATATTGGTAGTGATAAGTATCAATAATACTTAAAGTTGGGTTTGGAAAGCCTGTTTATCAGCTCAGGTGTTGAGTGTCCCACTACAGGGTTAGTAAAGCTGTAGCTTAACATTGTTCACCCAAAGGGTGAGGCAGACGTTGGTGCATGAACAATGCCACTTGTGAAAGCCAGGGTGATGTGAGGAGCTCGGCCACTACGCCCATCCAGCAAGCAGAGGAAATCCTAGCAGCCAGGGAGCCAACACACCTTCAGTTCCAGGAGGGCAGGTGTTTCAACCCAAGCCGCCCACACAGAGCCTCCCAGGCACACCTGCAGCAGCCACAGAGACAGCACCCGAGGTCAGAGTGGGCCACCGTGGGTCAACGTTCGCCCCATAAGTACCAGGGGCAAACACTCCCCCCGGTGGGAGGGTCGGCCTGAAAGAGTGGAGATGCGCCCAGAGTGGGGCCCACCCCCAGTCCACCACCCCTACACGAGCGGAGCGGGGCCTACCCCATCGGCCCGACCATATCCCCTGGCACCACACCGGGCTCGCAGCACAAGGTCATACGTGAACCCATGTACTCTCAGATACATTCTCGCACCCACATCATTCGCTCGAATACTGACTTTGAGCGGGGAGCGCAGCAGGAGCTGGCGATCGGTGGAACATCAGTGAAGAGACGGGAGCTGGCACTGAACGCGGGACCGCTGTGTAGGCGGACACGGCGTGAAGAACGCACTCCAATTCCTCTCATCTCAAGCACAGCTGGTCGAAGAGGGTCCACATTCCGGGGTAATCTAACCAGCAATCCTCTTCCTCCAGGAAAGCGATTGCAACCTCTCCGGGCTCCGCTGTGCGTCCGGGTTGGCTGCTTCCCAATCCTTTGTCAGTGCCGAGAAGCAGAGGCGGAGATGTCTGGGTAAGTCGCCACAGGCAAAATCCATGGAGCCGCAAAAACTCTTTTCCCCGAACAAACAAAACTAGGTTGAAACAAAACCTGGGAGCTGGCTGGGTCCAAGTCTGTTCAGATCATACTGTCACGTGGCTGATTTCTGAGATGTCGGACCCACATGCACAGCACAGAAGGCAGACAGATAAAGATAAGGGTTTAATAAAAGCTCATGGTCAGGATACAGACGAGATTTGTTACAACGTAGCTGATTGGCAATGGGACTAGAGGAACAGGCAAAGAGGGAGTCACAGAGGAAGAGATTGACAACAGAGTACTCTGATAAGGCTACGGCACAGACAGGGATGATCCAAAACGAGTTTGGCAACAAGGAAAGATTGAACTAGGTAAAGGTGGAAACAGTTACAGGATACAACGATCTGGCAGAGGACAGGGGTGAGTACTGATGGCTAAATACTAAGACTACAGATGGAGCAGTTGATTTCAGTCGACTGTCAGTGCCCTTTCCGGTGCTGATCACACACTCATCACACCCTCATGAGACGACTGTCAGCAGCACCCTTCTTGGTCTGTCTGGGGAGGGTGTTAAAAATGTTAATGAGGCCACCCCCATTTTTAGCACCAAAGACGCAATTCCTGGGTAAAACCAAAAGGTGGAGCTTCAGTATCTGACCTGTAGAGTTATGGTCAAACACCAAGTATAGACACAGTTCTGAGAACAGGACATAGATGTGATAATGTCAGTTCTACACTGTTTGCTATGGGAGACAGACAAACAGACAGACAGACAGACAGACAATAGTCTGTCTAAAAAGTCAACTAAAAAGTTGAGAAAACTTCATGTCAGAGTTGAATGTTGAACTTACTTTTTTTAATTAAAGATAAGCATCGGCAGCTCACACTGCCATAGCTGCCAAACTAACTTCTGGAGGTTTATCAGTTACTGGCTGAATTGGACTTTACAAATGTACCTATTGAAATTCTTAAATTCTCATTCTATATATTCGGCCATATTGATTTTGATGTAGTGTGTGTCTGTCTGCATGCTCCAGGAGTCGTTTTAAATAAAAAAAGAGCATTTGAATCTTCTAATCAAGCTTAGATAAACATAACAATAGAGAGCCTCTTTTCAGACACCAACGACAATCCACAACGACCAATCCACAGCACTAGTTAGACTGGTTTCACACCACCCCTTCTCCCCAAAGCATCAGAGTCTTGCAGTGCTGTTACAGTACCTGATGTTATGTAACCAGATACATTTGTGAACTACTTAAACAGAAGATTCTTCAGAGATCCATCACTTCAAAGAGCCGAGTGGTTGAAGCGCACAACTTCCCACCTACAGTTTTTTTAAACAAAAAAAACGTTTTTTGTTAGTTGGTGGTTTAATATAAGAAACATTTATATTCTGAAGGCATAAACTTAATGCTTTCTTTTTAACGAGTTTTATTTACATATTTCATAAACATCCAGTTCATTTGACCATTTTCTAAAGCAGGTTTTCTGAAAGTTGGGTCATTGCAGCTACATTATTTTAGAGCATAAATGTTTCTCAAGGAGCTTCTACATTATTTGTCCTTCATGGAGTACATGGTCTTTACACCTTCTTACAGTCCCTTGTTTAACTGATGAGCCAGTTTTTTACAGGTGTGAAGTGAAGACTATTGTAAATATAGGATAATGCATAACTTTACTCAGACTGAAGGTTCCTGCACTTTTGGTAATGTTTCTACTTTAAGAAAAGTCTGTGAGTTAATTTGAAAATTATTTAGCCGTCACAATCAGCCGATTTTGGTGACATTTAGCCGTAAAAGGTGACTAAAATGACACAGAAATGAAAGAATATCAGCTGGCATAACTCTGGTAACACATATGTATTCAGATGTCCATTTATTACTGGATATGGTGGATGATGATGATTTCCTGCTGTACAACCAGGCCCAATGTCTTTGCCTTATCTGATTCTACTCGCCTTGTCAACAGAGAATTGGGTGTGCAGATCTGTGTAATGTGTGAAATACATCCGACATCTCAGTCCAGAAAAGTGCAGTCCTAGGAACAGCAAGAATACTGCGCAGAACCCTTAAGCTTCCTGGCCTCTGGTAGAGGACCCGAGCTTGGAAAGCGGATGAAACATCCCATAGAGGGTGAGAAGGGAGTTTTTCAGTTTATATATATATATATATATAAACAAAAAAAACTCCCTTCTCTACTATATATATATATATATATATACACACTCTATTCTCACCCTCCGCGGGTGGTCTCATCCACTTTCCAAGCTCGGGTCCTCTACCAGAGGCCAGGGAGCTTGAGGGTTCTGCGCAGTATCCTTGCTGTTCCTAGGACTGCACTTTTCTGGACTGAGATTTCGGATGTTTTTCCAGGGATCTGTCGTAGCCACTCCTCCAGTTTGGGGGTCACAGCCCCTAGTGCTCCGATCACCACAGGCACCACTGTGGCCTTCACCTTCCAAGCCTTCTCCAGTTCTTCTCTGAGCCTTTGGTATTTCTCTAGTTTCTCATGTTCCTTTTTCCTGATGTTGCCATCGCTTGGTATTGCCACATCCACCACTACGGCTTTCCTCTGCTCTTTATCCACCACCACAATGTCTGGTTGGTTCGCCATTACCATTCTGTCAGTCTGGATCTGGAAGTCCCACAGGATCTTGGCTCGCTCGTTCTCTACCACCTTGGGAGGTGTTTCCCACTTTGACCTTGGGGTTTCCAGTCCATACTCCGGGCAGATGTTCCTGTATACTATGCCAGCCACTTGGTTATGGCGTTCCATGTATGCTTTCCCTGCCAGCATCTTACACCCTGCACTTATGTGCTGGACCGTCTCAGGGGCCTCTGCACAGTCTACACCTTGAGTCTTGTCTGGTGTGGTATATCTGGGCCTCTATGGCTCTGGTGCTCAGGGCCTGCTCCTGTGCGGCCAGGATGAGTGCCCCTGTGCTGTCCTGCAGCCCGGCCCTTTCAAGCCATTGGTAGGATTTGTAGAGATCAGCCACTTCAGTTATGTTCCGGTGGTACATCCCATGTAAGGGTTTATCCTCCCATGATGGTCCCTCTTCCAGCATCTCATCCTCTGTTCTCCACTGCCTGAGACATTCACCCAGCACGTCATCTGTCAGGGCCTTATCCTTGATGTACTTATGGATCTTGGATGTTTCATCCCGGATAGTAGTTTTCACAGTCACTACTCGGCCTCCTTCCTCTGACTAGCGTATAGTCTCCGGGTGCTGAATTTGGGGTGGAACACTCCATGCATGGTGAGGAGCTTTCGTGTCTTAACATCTGTGGTCTGTATCTCTTCCTTTGGCCACCTTATTATTCCCGCAGGAAATCTCATCGCTGGCAGGACGTAGCTATTTATTGCCCGGGATATGTTCTTGCCATTGAGGTGGCTTCTTAGGACTTGCCTTACTCTTTGGACGTATTTGGCTGTTGCCGCATTCCTTGTTGCCTGTTCAAGGTTGCCGTTCGCCTGTGGTATTCCAAGTTACTTGTAATTGTCCTCAATGTCTGCTATTGTTCTTTCTGGGAGAGACCCCTTCTGTGTGGATTACCTTGCCTCTTTTTGTCACCATCCTCCCACATTTCTCGAGCCCGAATGACATCCCGACGTTCGAGCTGTAGATCCTGCTGGTGTGGATCAGTGAATCGATGTCTCGCTCATTCTTGGCGTACAGCTTGATGTCATCCATGTAGAGGAGGTGACTTATGGTGACCCTGTTCCGGAGTCGGTATATAGCCAGTCTTGTTTATTATTTGGCTGAGGGGGTTCAGACCTATGCAGATCAGCAGTGGGGACAGTGCATCTCCTTGGTATATGCCACATTTGATGGATACTTGGGCAAGTGGCTTCCCATTGGCTTCAAGGATGGTTCTCCACAACCTCATCGAGTTTGCAATGAAGGCCCTTAGAGTTCTGTTGATGTTTTACAGCTCCAAGCATTCAGTGATCCATGTGTTTGGCCTTGAGTCATAGGCTTTCTTGTAGTCGATCCAGGCTGTGCATAGGTTGGTGTGTCGCACTCTGCAGTCTTGGGCGACTGTTCTGTCTACCAGGAGTTGGTGTTTGGCTCCTCTGGTATCCTTACCAATGCCTTTCTGTGCCTTGCTCATGTATTGACCCATGTGCCCACTTATCTTAGCTGAGATGATGCCTGAGGGATCCTTCATTATCAGGATCATTTGCCCTTGGGTTAGCCATTCAGGGTGGGTCCCATACCTTAGCAGTTGGTTCATTTGTGCTGCCAGGCGCTCATTGATTGCAGTGAGCTTCTTTAGCCAGTAGGCATGGATCATGTCAGGCCACCTCTTTGTTGGATGTCTGCACCTGTGATAGTCACTGGATTCTGTTCAGGGAGGTTGCTGTGGTGTGCTCTGCTGTTATTACCCTGCCTTTGAGAGTACACTTTCGCAGGTTGTGTTGCGAACAGCCGGTTTATTCGTCTGGCTTCGTTGTCTCTGGTGTATCTCTTTAGGCGGCTGGCCAAGGCTTGTAGCCTTTGCTTGACAGTTTCGAGTGTTTCAGTTATGGGCATCTGGCTGTACCTCTTGGGCATCGGTCTTTTCATTGCACCTCTCTGCGCCTCTGTTATTTGGCTCACTTCCCCTCCGAGCTGCCTTGATTTTTGCCTCCAACCTTTGTTTCCATGGTGGGTATTGTTTCTCATGGCTCCCATGGTTGCTCTTATAGCCAAGCAGCTCTAGGATCACTGATGCTGAAGCGTATATCAGCTCATTGGTTTCTGTGATTGTTGTGGTAGGGATTGCTCTCAATGCTGCATTCACATCTTCCATGAGACTTTCTGATGGTACTTCACTTAGCCGTTGTAGTGGGCTTCGGGGTTGTCTGTTCAATCTCGCCATGATCTTATCTTTCAGGTCAGTCGCTGCCTCGCTCAGCGTATCTGTGCTCATTGGGGCTTCGTACCCAATTTCCGGTTGGGGAGATAGTGAAACCTCCCCTCTGACCTGGCGCCCTGGCTCCCCCTTGCCGTAGGATTTGTGTTGTATCTCGTCAATCTCAAGTTGTGATAGCAGTTGCCGTTTGTGTGTTGGAACACTGAGTTACTAGTTGCTTCGCCGTCAGCCTTGAATGTGGGTTTCTCCATTCCCATTCACCGCACATTCTTTGCATGTAACCCCTCTGACTAGGGTTACTTGAGTAGTAGCATTCCAACAGAGCCTTGTTCTCGCATCTTAGCCATTTCTTTCTTGTTCCAGTAGCCCACTTCCCATCGAGGTGCTCTGGTTCCCCAACACCTGACGCAGACCTTGTTAGACCGGGCGACGTCTGAGCCGGTATCTCATGTGGTTCATTGTCTCTCATCATTATGAGGTAGGCAGTAGCCTGAAGGGTTTGCCGCTCCATCTGTAGATTTTTGATTTTGTGTCCATGGAATATGTAAACTATCTTTTGGTTTTATAGCTTATTGTGACATTAAGGCATCCTAGGTACAGATGTTTTCCTCCTGAGCTGTTGAGAGGAAGGTTGGATGGTTGGGTCAAGTGTTCTTTCGGGGTTAAGTGTGTGGTATGTATCTTCATTTACAGTATGATGGTGACCTCCGCTCCTGTGTCAATCTTAAAGTCTTTGGGAGTAGAGTCTACATTTAGCTGCACAGTCCATGCTTGACTTTTACATTTGCATCACACACCAAACCCAGGAAATATACAGTCTGCTTACCATCTTTTACTTCGTTCACTGACCTTAGGGATGTGGCATACTCTGGCCTTGTAAATTTTTTTTGCTTTGTTGCCCATGGCATAAATCAGGCAGCTTACCTGCACTTGGATGTCATCTTTGTGGTGTTTTGTTGCTAGCCTATAGCACTTCCAGTCGGGCCAGTCGGCCGTTTTATCGAAGGAAAATTTTGCTGGTGGATTAAACTTCGCCATGTTACGTTACTTGTCCTCATTCCCGCACTTGTGACACCATGTAGAATGAATGAGTGGTCTTAGAACACAACTTTATTCAGTATCCACAGCACTTCCCTGTACAGAGGCAGCCATTAAAAGTGTCTACCCCCACCGTGTTTAGGATCCGAATCTGCTGTGTCAGCGCCCAGTTTGCACTGCGGGAAGAGTGTGTTACGTCCTTTTGGCCTGTAGGTGGCAATTGACTCCCACTTTTGGACCTAAAACATCGTAGTTGATTATGTCATATAGCCTCTTGTAGAACAACCAATGATCAGGTCTTGGGTGGCCTAGTGGTTAAGATGCATGGCTGCAAAACTTTTTGTGTGGGGTTGGAGGCTGAGTGGAAGCAGTTTTTTTAATTTTAATTATTGGAAAAACAGCATCTCATCATCATCATGTGATCACGAGATGACAACGTTGTATTACTTACTGCATGGATCGCCAAGACCATGAACCGTTGGTCGTGTTATAGTATTTAGTATAGCTACAGTGGCAGCGGTTCAAAGTGACTAGGGTTTTTACTGCAGTACTGCCGCGTCGCCACGGTGCAGCGAGTGCGTCGCTGACTAAAGATTTTTAATCCTGCAGCCGGCTGGAAAAAATCAGGACGCTAGTCTTGTTTTAACCACCAGGTGGCGCAGCGTTGATTAGAAGCCTCCAAAGCACTACAGCGTAACTGAGGTCCGACTGTTCATTTCTACCTGTAACACACATATATTACACCAGACCTATTTTACTATTAAGTTTTTACTATTAAGTATCTGTTGTGTGCTAAAACATGGGGAGTGTGAAGGGCAACAACTTGTTGATGGCTTAGTTATTTTCTGTTCACTGCAAAGTTATAATTGTTCTGTGTGGTTTAAAACAGGCAGCGCCACAGCAGCAACACGTTCTTGTTTTTATTCTCCTCAGCTTATTCGTGTCTTTAAATAGAAGGCATCTCTTAAAAATATGTACACACCCACCGCTCTAACATCCGATACAACACATTGACTTCACATAATACTATGATTATGCGTCGCAGTTTAATTAATATAATTTGAATGCGCAAGTAAAGACGTAGAGCGCAGTCCATCTGCGACTACAGCCGCTTATTTAGGTTTTAAACTTCCACAACTTGTTAATGAATGTTTTCCAATAGTCGTAGATTTTACGTAAATAACCGTAATAATCATAGGAATTTGTTTTACAGCAGTTGTCGATCGTAATTTTGACAGGACGCCAGAAATCAGCAGATCTACAGCGACGCATTACAGCCACATGTTTGTTCCTACGCGTTTACTCTGTGTCTGCAGAACTGCAGTTTGACTTGTTTTGACTGTGCGTTTCATTGTAACTGAGTGGCTGAGATCACTTATTTGACCCGTGTACGTTTCAACATTTTCATTTCCCATCCGTCCATCCAGCCACTTTCACCTGCGTTTTTGTTTCTCTTTCGTTGAGCTGCAAACGGATTTTAATCAAAGCACCGCCTTACAAACCAATAAAACAGGCAAAAATATTTGTTTTTTACAAAAAGACACGGAATTGGAGGTAATATGTTTTTATTGTTTAGAGACAAACGGAAAACACAAAAAGTCGTTCTCTCGTTACCTCTGCTTATAATTTGGTGGAGACATCAATCTCTTACACAAACACGTGACGTGTTTCGGAGTCATGTGTCCAGACAGAGAGTGACCAATACACAAATGTATGGATGTGCAAATGCAGGCTACGAGAGGAACGGGGGAGTGGCGCACTAAATGTAGCGAGAATTTGTTTTGACTGTGCGTGTCATTGTAACTGAATGAGTGGCTGATGTGACTTATTCGGCCCGTGTATGTTTCAAAACTTTGATTTCACATCCGTCTATCTATCCTGAATAAAAGCACCGCATTACAAACCAATAAACCGAACAAAAATATTTTTAACAAAAACACACGGACTTGAATTTAAAGCTGTTTTTTCGTTTAGAGAAAAACGAAAAACAAAAAACATCTGCTTTTAATTTTTAATCGAAGCTCATCCGTGGACGGGTCGCGGGGCAGCAGTCGTAGCAGAGAGCTCCCGACTGCCACTCAATGAAACACGAGATCGAATGATATGTGATGTGTTTCGTACTCAGATGACTTGAATCTGAGTTCGACCAAGCTTTTGCTTGTCTCATGTTTGCTCACAGTCGCAAAGGCAAACTTCTCATCCCTCCCCTCCCCCGTAGAGCCGCATAGACATGCTAATGTGTTGCTACTACTCGATCAGCAGGTGAGAAATACTTCAGCTCCGGGACAAAGCTCTGTGGGAGACTGGGCAGCATCGGGCGGCGTGATCAGCTGCAGGTCTAGGACTCATTAATGCAGCAAGTAGTTTGTTCTACATACGTTTACTCTGCAAAAATAAACACATGTATTTATCGTAGCTTTTTGATCTAAGTTATTTGTAGCACTTCGACATTCGTCTAAAATATGCAGTGCATTTTAAAATGAAAATACTATTATTATTATTTATTACCTTTATTGTAAGCACAGTATTAATTGCACAATTTGGACTGACGAAGATTTGCGCTTCTTTCATAATAATCATGGATAATCAAGGAAGAAACTGCAGTTCATAGATGTTATTCAGGGACGGTTTGTAAAGATTCAGTGTGGTTTTCAACTGAACTGTCAGCCAAGGCACGTGCATTATCAAATGAATGCGCCTGTCAGCGGGGAAGACATCAACTCTATTCAGTCGCTCTTCAGTCGCTGCTGCCGTCTCCTCCCCAGTTCACACAGCTTAACACTAGTACTACTGGGTTTTCTAAATATACCAGTTCCTACTACAAGGTGTTCCTACGAAGTTAACCAGCTGTTTATTTCGTTATTACTGCTTTCACCTGTACCACATAAAGTCATTGCAGAGCTACAGCCATGTTCCCACAAAGTTAACCAGCTGTTTATTTCGTTATTCCCTCTTTCATGTCCGTCTGGTGAATGAAAGTGGGCGTGGCCATCCACGTCCCAGAGCGGTGACACTGGGGGAAGGGGAACGCTCATCAACACGCAGGACAAAGATCTGCGTTTCTCTGCTGCTACAGCCTCGGCTGCGTTGGGTTGTTAGTGTCCCTTTCACCTGTACCATATGAAATGTGTTCCTACGAAGTTGCTCAGCCACTTTCAGAATCAGAATCTTTTTTATTCCCCATGCAGGTTTGAACAGGGCAAACATTATTTTTATTTACAAAATTTAATACGTTTACAGATTGACCGGTGATGCCGCACGGGTTGCTCTCAGTTAAAACAGCTGTTTGAAGCAGGGAAAAGCGAGTTAGCTGTCCTTGTCGATGCCTTGACAATGTTTTATCATCGGTTAGATCTCTGAGCCCCGACTTTTATATCTTCTTTGGATTAAAAAACAAATGTTGAATGTTCTCAAATAATATAATATTGCCGCCCTCCGCGGCTCCCAGTGTTTGTTTTTTTCATTGAAAACGTGGGTGTTACCGGTGGCCGACCCCTGGTCTAGATCATCCTTATTCACTTTTTTAAATTGTAGTAGTGTAACCTTAGTTAGTATTCCTTTTTATTTTTTTTATTTTATGTTTGGGAAACGTGACATTTCAGCTACTGTGATTTTATTTGTCATCAACATTAGTTCCTACCTGTCCTTGTTGACGGGGGACAGGAAAAAGATGACGCGCGTTGGATAAGAGCGGCGTAAAGAAAAAAGTGTACATGTGCCGTACTGTCTTGCCGTGTGGTGCATTAAAGAAGCATTCCACGTAAAGAAAATTGCCCGTACCAACAGCGAGAAATCAGGGTTTCAGTAGCTTGTCTGCCATAAATCGAACGCTGCACGCGGGAGGGCGCACCGTTCAGCTTCTTATTTTCGGTTTTAAACTGCCATAATTTGCCATAATTTACTTACGTTCATAACTTCATACTATAACGCGACCAGCGGTTCATGGTCTTGGCGATCCATGCACTAAGTAATACAACGTTGTCATCTCGTGATCACATGATGATGATGAGACGCTGTTTTTCCAATAATTAAAATAAAAAAACTGCTTCCACTCAGACTCAAACCCCGGACAATAAAAAAACGTTGTGGCCATGCACGTTAACCACTAGGCCACCCAAGACCTGATCATTAGGTGTTCTACAAGAGGCTATATGACGTAAGCAACTACGGTGTTTTAGGACCAAAAGTGGGAGTCAATCGCCACCTACAGGCCAGAAGGACGTAACACACTCCTCCCGCAGTACAAACCCGGCACTGACGCGGCAGATTTGAAACCCAAACACGGTGGGGGTAGACACCTTTACCGGCTGCCTCTGTATGAACGTAAGTAAGTTATGGCAATTTATGGCAGTTTAAAACCGAAAATAAGAAGCTGAACGGTACGCCCTCCCGCGTGCAGCGTTCGATTTGTGGCAGACAAGCTACTGTAACCCTGATTTCTCACTGTTGGTACGGGCTACAATTTTCTTTACGTGGTATTCTACTTTAATGCACCACACGACAAGACAGTACGGCACATGTACACTTTTTTCTTTACGCTGCTCTTACCCAACGCGCGTCACCTTTTTCCTGTCCTCTGTCAACAAGGGCAGATAGGAACTAATGTGAAATTACAAATAAAATCACAGTAGCTGAAATGCCACGTTTCCCAAACATAAAATAAACAAATAAAAAGGAATACTAACTAAGGTTACACTACTACAATTTAAAAAAGTGAATAAGGATGATCTAGACCAGAGGTCGGCCACTGGTAACACCCACGTTTTAAATGAAAAAACAAACACTGGGAGACGCGGAGGGCGGCAATATTATATTTTTTGAGAACATTCAACATTTGTTTTTTTATCCAAAGAAGACATAAAATTCAGGGCTCAGAGGTTTTACATTTTATATTTTATTGACAGAAGATCGTAGCAATTAACAGCATACCTATTCAGCCCTCGTTCATTTTTATATGGAATACGAGCAACGATCAAACATAAGCGTCATATTATGCCTTGTAAAACTATAAAAACTATTATATCATTTACAGACGATAAAACATTGTCAAGGCATCGACAAGGACAGCTAACTTGCTTTTCCCTTTTTCAAACAGCTGCTGTCACTGAGAGCAACCTGTGCAGCATTACCGGTCAATCTGGAAACGCATTCATTGGTTTGGACGCTTTAAGGTGTGTGAACTGGGGAGGAGACAGCAGCAGCGACTGAAAAGCAACTGAATAGAGTTGATGTCTTCCCCGCTGACAGGCGCATTCATTTGATAATGCACTTACCTTGGCTGGCAGTTCAGTTGAAAAACACACAACACACTGAATCTTTATCAAACCGCACTTTGCACTTGATTATGATTATGAACTTCAGTTTCTTCCTTGATTATCCATGATTATTATGGAAGAAGTGCAAATCATTGCCAGTCCAAATTGTGCAATTAATACTGTGTTTACAATAAAGGTAATAAATAATAATAATAGTATTTTCATTTTAAAATGCACTGCATATTTTAAATGAATGTCGAAGTGCTACAAATAAATTAGATCAGAAAGCTACGATAAATACATACGTTTACTGTTGCAGAGTAAACATATAGAACAAACTACTTGCTACATTAATGAGTCTTACACCTGCAGCCTCACGCCGCCCGATGATGCCCAGTCTCCCACGGAGCTTTGTCCCGGAGCTGAAGTATTTCTCACCTGCTGATCGAGTAGTAGCGACACATTAGCATGTCTATGCGCCTCTATGAAGTAGGGGAGGGATGTGAAGTTTGCCTTTGCGACTGTGAGCAAACATGAGACAAACAAAAGCTTGGTCAAACTCAGATGCAAGTCATCTGAATACGAAACACATCACATATCATTCGATCTCGTGTTTCATTCAAGCGGCAGTCTGGATCTCTCTGCTAGGACTGCTGCCCCGCGACCCATGTATGGATGAGCTTCGATTAAAAATTAAAAGCAGAGGTTTTTTGTTTTTCGTTTTTCTCTAAACAAAAAAACTGTTTTAAATCCAATTCCGTGTGTTTTTGTTAAAATTATTTTTGCACAGTTTGTTGGTTTGTAAAACGGTGCTTTTATTCAAATCTGTTTGCCGCCCATAGCAAGAGACTCTGTCTCTGTCTCTAAACAATAAAAACATATTAACTCCAATTCCGTGTCTTTTTGTAAAAAACAAATATTTTTGCCTGGTTTATTGGTTTGTAAGGCGGTGCTTTGATTAAAATCTGTTTGCTGCTCATCACAAGAGAAACGAAAACGCCGGTGAAAGTGGCTGGAGGGACGGATGGGAAATGAAAATGTTGAAATGTACATGGGCGGAATAAGTGATCTCAGCCACCCAGTTATAATGACACGCACAGTCAAAACAAGTCAAACTGCAGTTCTGCAGACACAGAGTAAACACGTAGGAACAAACATGTTGCTGTAATGCGTCGCTGTTGACCTGCAGATTTCTGGCGTCCTGTCAAAATTACGATTGACAACTGCTGTAAAACAGAATTATGTGAAGCCAAAATGTTATATCAGATGTTAGAGTGGTGGGTGTGTACATATTCCTAAGAGACGCCTTCTATTTAAAGACACGAAAAAGCTGAGGAAAATGAAAACAAGAACGTTTTGCTGCTGTGGCACTGCCTGTTTTAAACCACACAGAACAATTATAACTTTGCAGTGAACAGAAAATAACTAAGCCATCAACAAGTTGTTGCCCTTCATACTCCCCACGTTTGAGCACACAACAGCTACTTAATAGTAAAAACTTAATAGTAAAATAGGTCTGGTGTAATATATGTGTGTTACAGGTAGAAATGAACACTCGGACCTCAGTTACGCTGTAGTGCTTTGGAGGCTTCTAATCAACGCTGCGCCACCTGGTGGTTAAAACAAGACTAGCGTCCTGATTTTTTTCAGCTGGCTGCAGGGTTAAAAATCTTTAGTGAGCGACGCACTCGCTGCACCGTGGCAACGCGTCGGTACTGCAGTAAAAACACTAGTCACTTTGAACCGCTACCACTGTATCAGTCCACCTGCCGTTTCTGAGCTGCACATGTGGGTCCACCATATTAACCACCCTGACAGAAAAATCTGGCCAAGAATGGGCTCAGCCAGCATAAAGGACTTCCGTGCTGTGCTCCAGGCATGGCGCTGCAGGAGCTAGCTTGCTGCGCCATTCGTCAGGAGAACGCAATGGTTGAATTGAGCAGGCTGGTCAAGCGTCTGCTCTGGAAGCAACAGTGGTTTATCCCTTAGTCCACATATACGCCACCTATAGAGAGGCCACACACTGTTCGCCTCTCCACAGATTGGGCCCTAACAGCTTTGGCTCCTCCCTAGCCCAGATTTCTGCCTAAGAACCAATGCAGTTGGGCCAAGCTCATTTGTCTGATGCTGAGAAGACACAACACGTGCAGGGATTATGTTTGTACTGTGGCCGGCCAGAGCACTACGCTGCAAGCTGTCGACTAAAAGGCCAGGCCTCTGTCCGCTCTCTACCCACAGTTCAGAATCAGAAATAGCTTATTGGCAGGTCCTGTTGAGTGCACTTTACAGAACTAGGAACTTGTCTTGGTGTTGGCACACCCAGGCAGCCATCTGCAGCGCCACATCCCCGCTGACAGTTGCAGTACAAAACAATACAAAAAAAAAAAATAAAAAACACACACATAGTGACACAAAGTACAAGTGGAAACCTTGCTGTATTTTTTTCTTCAATTGGACTGGAGTGGAGTCCAGACTGTTCCAGCTAATGTTTCCCGTCATATGCTGAGCCTGCCTCCACCGACTCGTTGGCAACTACTGTATGATGGTGCTATTACCCTAAGACCCGGTTTAGTTCCTCCAAAGAGCAGACTTCATCAACTTGATCAAGATGCAAGATGGATTTGGATCTTCACCAAACTCAATCTCCGCAATACCTACCACCTGATGCAGATCTGTGAGGGTGACAAGTGGACGGCCGCCTTCAATACCCCGAAAGTCCATTACGAGTACTTGGTGATGCTGTTCGGATTAACCAATGCTTCAGCGGTGTTTCAAACCCTTGTGAACGATGTGTTTGGTCCTATGATAAATTACTTTGTTTTCATCTACCTGGATATCCTTGTGTTTTCTCGGACAGAGGAAGAACATCACAGCCATGTCCTACAGGTTCTGAAGTGACTACGGGAACACTGATTATATGTCAAGACAGAGAAGTGCGAGTTCCCACATGTTCCTACTGTCTTTCTTAGACTTCATTGTCTCCCAGGGGCAAATATGGTTGGACCTGGTTAAAATCTAGGAAATAAAGGAATCACCCTTACCCCAAGGTCACACCAATGTGAAGCACTTTCTCGGATTTGTTAACTTCTACCAAAGGTTTATCCAGCATTTTAGTCATATTACCTCACCTTTCCATGCTCTCACTTGAGTTTCACTTCAGCACTTGTCCTGCACATGCCTAATCCAACTCTCCCCTTCATCGTGGAGGTGGACGCCAGCACCGGAGTCGTTGTGTTTCTCTCGCAACGGGACCTGAAGGACAGCAAGACTCATGGCTACGCCTATGTGTCTCACAAGTTGTCATCAGCTAAAAAAGACTTATGATATCAGTAACGGCGAGGTGATCGCCATCAAGGAGGCATTGGCTGGAGGGGTCGGACCAGCCTTTCTTGGTATTCACTGACCTCAAGAACCTAGAGTAGCTCAGGACAGCCGGCTCGCTGGTCCTTGTTTTTTAGTAGATTTAATTTTCATGTCTCCTATCGTCTAGGATACAAGAACGGCAAACCAGACGCCCTGTCACGGATTCACCATTTGCATGAGGATCCTGAGGCCCCTGCCTTCATCCTTCCTGCTGGATGTTTGGTCGAAGCAGTCTCCTGGTCCATTGAGAAGTTCAAGACGCCACCCAGGGCCTGCCGACTCTCCCGGCCTGACCTCCTGAAAGTTTATTTGTTCCCCCAGGGTCAGAGGGAAGGTCATTCACTGGGCCTACACCTCGTTGGTCAGTATAGACAAACTGTATGTTAACGGAGAGCTCTATTGGGACCGGTAGCAACTCCATGGCTGTACTGTAGGAGGTGGTGTTTAACAAAAGTGGTTTAATATTAAAGGTTTGTTAAAAGAAAATAGGAGATGCAAAGGTAACTAACTGTTATAACTTTACATCCAATATTCAAGCTCGTTCTCTCTCGCAGATGTTTCAGTTAAATGTTTATCATTTTAATGTCACTCACTCCACAGTTAGCAAAGTGCTCATCAAGCTTAAATCACTCACTCTCCTTCCACTTTAATTTTTCTTTCCTTTACTCTTTTTCCTTCACCTACTTTCACTCCACACTGTGTACATCCTTCTTTTCTCTATTCTTCTCCCACGTAGTCAGCTAGCTATGTAGCCCTCCAGCAGCCACACACAAACATCTACTGCACAGGGGAAACATGTGCACATACATAAACAACACACAACTCAGAATACACAGGTACTCAAGGTTAGCCACACACCTAAAGTCTGTCACACTACATACACACAAGACTAGTGATCCACAGCAGTCAGGTAAGTTATGACACCACTGAAGATTGTTACTTGGAATGTACGTGGAATCAATAAAAAAAGAGAAACGATTTAAAAGATTTAACCTTTTGAAAACCCTACAAGCAGACATTGCTTTACTACAAGAAACTCATATTCCCGAAACTATAGATTACACTCTGGCACCAACAGAGTTCCCACATGTTTACTTAGCCGATTACAATTCCAAACAAAGAGGGGTCGCCATTCATAATAATACTATTGTAGATCCAGAAGGAAGATATATAATCATTAATATCTTTATAGAAAGCATTGAATATTGCATAGCTAATGTGTATGGTCCTAATGTTGACGACCCCTCTTTCTTTCACAGCTTCTTCCCATCACTGTCTCCTCACTCTGGTTCCAAACCTATAGTAGGAGGGGACTTTAATTTAATATTTAACCCAGAGTTGGACAGGCTGGGCCACCACAGGGCTGGGCCTGTCCGACCACATCATGGTGCACCTGAATCCAGCCTACAGGCAGCAATTAAAACTCTGCAAGCCAGTTGTGAGGACCTGTAAGAAGTGGACCAGTGAAGCTGTGGCGGAACTTCAGGAGTGTCTGGACTGACAGACTGGGACGTCCATCCTCACATCCTCCATCACTGTCTGGTTCGCTGTGGCCATGGCCAGAGACAAAGCCAAGCTGCAGTGTGTCATCCACTCGGCGGAGAAGGTGATCAGCTGCCACCTCCCGTCTCTCCAGGAGCTGCACATCTCCAGGACCTGGAGATGTGCAGGAGAGAGAGGACTCGTTCCTCCCGAGTCATATAAAAGATTAGTTCATATTAAACAAATCTGCTGCCAAGCCCAGCTCCAGTCCAGTCAAACCCAGCTTCTGCCCTGTCAAGCTCCGCGGCCGCCCAGCCAAGCCAGAGGCCATTCTAGTCCCTGTTGTCCCGAAGGAGGCCATTCCTGTGCCTGTTGGCCCTGAAAAAGCGGCCATTCTTGTCCCTGTTCGCCCGAAGGAGGCCATTCCTGTGCCTGTTGGCCCTGAAAAAGCGGCCATTTTTGTCCCTGTTGGCTTGGAGGAGGCGATTTCTGTTCTCTGAAGCGGAGGCCGCTCGCAGCCCGGACGGGCCCTGTGAAAAGGCCATCTCCGCCTCAGTTCCCGCCGGCCAAGAAGAGCCTGTCTCTGCCTCAGCTCCCCCCGGCCGCAAAGAGGCTGTCTCCGCCTCAGTTCCTGCCGGCCGCGAAGAGGCCGTCTCCACCTCAGTTCCCGCCAGTCGGGAAGAGGTTGTAGACCCTTGTGGTCTGGCATTGACCTCGTCTGTCTCAGTTCCTGGTGGTCTGGTACCGACCACATCTGTCTCGGTTCCGGATGATCCAGCGACTGCCACATCTGCTCTGGCTCCACGTCTGGGTTTGTCTCTGGTTCGGGTCCCGGTCATCTGTCTTCGACCCTGGCTTGTCTCTCATCTCTGGCTCCAGTGTCTTGCCTGGTTCTGGCTCTTCGTCCTCACTCGTCTCTGGGTCCAGCTCTACGTCTGGGTTCTTCTGTGGTTCCAGCTTCACGTCCGGGTACAGCTCGTGTTCTGGTCCCAGGTCTGTCCTTGCCACTGGTTCGTCGCTCATCTCTGGACTTGGTTCTGGCGTCTCGTTGGCCTGGCAGGGCCCTTCGCTGGTGTCGTCTGCCGAACTGGTGGTCTGTCGGTTGTTTGGACTGTGCTTTGGACTCTATGTATGGACTTGGTTTTCGACCTGTCTCAGGTCTCTCAACTCTCGTAATGGAGTCATGCTTTGCTTTGTTTTTGTTTTTTTTGGACAAAAAACTGTTGCGGCCGGCAACAGTTCCCGCCGGCCGCGAAGAGGCTGTCTCAGCCTCAGTTCCCGCCGTCACGAAGAGGCCGTCTCCGCTTTAGTTTCCGCCGGTTGGGAAGAGGTTGTACCTGCCTCAGGTTCCCGCCGGTCGGGAAGAGGTTGTATCTGCCTCAGGTTCACACCGGCCGTCCCTGGTGGTCTGGCATTGACCTGAAGTGTAATTCAGGCTGCTTATCTAAGTTGTCATCCCATCTTCCCTGGTCTGGATCAGGGCAGTGTTTCCTGAGAGACAAGGCACCTATGTTGGACTTTGACCACCTGTGAAATACCTAAATTATTGTTTTCTTGGCAAACCTAAATAAAAGTTGAAATATTAAAAAAATAAATAAATAAAAAATAAAAATAGTTCAGTGAAACAGCAATAGTCAAAGCCAACTTTATTATCAACCAATGCACCAGCACTATAATGCTGGATACAAAATGAATGGGTAGGATTTATAGTTATGTTGAAAGCATAGTTTTTGGAGTGGAACAGGTACAGTCATGGGCAGTTGGCTGGGGAGATGTGAGGATCTTTTTTGTCTTCATCACGTTTTGGAAGACGGAAGCAGTGCAGCTGCTGTACAGATGGAGGATGCAGCTGTTTTCCTTGACACCACTCTAGAGGGTATAAAGAATAGAATAGTAGATTAATGAACTGTCCAGTATTTCCCAAGTACAGTCGTAGCACTTAAAGGTGTCAGCCTTTACGGCAATCTGTTTGCACTTTCAGCGCGGTATCACCGGGCTTTTAGCATGTTGGAGCTGTGTTACGTCTATTTGGCCTATAGGTGGCGATCAGCCCCCACACTGTCCTATATTTATGTTATATAGGCCCATGCAGTGCTACGGATCAACGCCTCCGTGGTGTAATGTTTGTTTATTGTTTAACAGCCTTGATGTGTCCATTTTTTACCCCGGGTTCGAATCCCGGTGGAAGCAGAAGTTGTAATTACTGAACATTTTTATATTTTGGCATACAAGAAAATAACAAATGATTAATAGGGCTGGCTGCCTGTATTATTTAGCAGAGCTACAGCCATGTTCCCAAGAGGTTCACCAGCCGCTTTCGGCAGTGAGTCATAGACGGACGTTGTTCTGCCCGCTTTCATGTAGACACGGAACTCTGCACAGTTTTTTCAAACATAGATTTTGTTAATTTTGTTATTCATATACAGCAACATGCAAATGCTAAAAATTACTGAAAAGATGACAGTACACCCATCAAGTTTGGGTGAACAGAAAACGCTTGAAAGTGTTTCCGTTTTATATTCCGTTTATTTCGTTATTACTGTTTTCAACCTTACCACATAAAGTCATAGAGAGGCAGAGCTACAGCCGTGTTCCTACAAATTTAACCAGCTTTTTATTTCGTTATTCCCTCTTTCATGTCCGTCTGGTGAATGAAAGTGGGCGGGGCCATCCACGTCCCAGAGCAAGGACACTGGGGGAAGGGTAAACACGTATCAACACGCAGGACAAAGATCTACGTTTCTCTGCCTGCTACAGCCTCGGCTGCGTTGGGTTGTTAGTGTCCCTTTCACCTCTACCATATGAAATGTGTTCCTAACAAAGTTAACCAGCTGGCTGTATGGCTGTAGCTCTGCAATGACTTGTGGTACAGGTGAAAGGAGTAATAACGAAATAAACAGAATATAACGCTTCAAGCGTTTTCTGTTTATATTTTTTATTGCACATTTGTTAAAACTTGATGGGTGTCTCTCTTTTGAGTTTTGTCTTCGGCTAAATAAGTGTAAAACAGTCCTTATTACTCATGCAGAATCAATATATGCAGAACAAACAACTTGCTGCATTATTGAGTCGGAGATCTACTGAGTCCTGGCGTTCTGGCATACCTCAGAGAGAGTTTAATACAATTTATTTATTTTTATTATATGATATTCTCTACACGTTAGCAGTGGTAGTCTGCCAGACCTGTGTGAAATACCATAAGAAGAGCGTTTTAAAAAAGTCAAGTGAAAGGTTTTGGCGTCCCACAGCCTACGTAGGTGCAGCTGATCACGCGCCCGATCTCCCATGGAGTTTTTCTCTGTCTCGGAGCTAAAGTGTTTTACACCTATTGACCGAGTGGAGACAATATGTTAATGTCTCTGTGCCAATACGTAGTAGGGAATGGGGTTTGAAGTTTGCTTTTGGAACTGAATCAACATCAGACGCTGTAACTCGCGCAAAGCGAGTTCCAAATCCACTGTGTTGCCTGTGTAATAAAACATTGTTTTTCTGCAGATATTGTGGTAAATGTCATTACGGTAAAGTATAATAATGCAGCTTCCGTTTAAAGGACACATTGACTATGTCTTACTGTTTTAACTGTTTAACTTGACCAACTTAAAATTGGTCAAAGTGGTTTATGCTGCAGAGCAGGAGTTATTTTTGTTTTCATTCAGTAAAAAACGTTAACATTTATCGTGCATAATAAGCACATGTAAAACAAACAAGCTGCTGCATTAATGCGTTGTTGATCTGCTGAGTCCTGACGCGCCATAGAGAAAGATTTAATACAATGTATTTATTTATATTAAATAAAATCCTCTTACAGATTTTATGTGAACGTCCATAAGAACTGCGTTTAAAAGCAGTGAAGTGAAAGGTTTTTAATGTCAGGAGTATAGGAAAAAGACCATTGGTTTTAGAAGCAGGATGTTGTTTAATTAGTAGGGGATCAGATCAGGGGACTCCGTCGGTGTGCGCACGCAGCTGATTCATTCCGCCTCCACACAGGCTCTTGCAGCAACATGTTTGGGGTCATTGTCCTGGAAAAACCGATGCCGTGTTTCAATATACTTTCTAATATTTGGCCCCACTGTGCGTTTGATTATGGACTCCTCGAAAAACTGTCTATTCATAATCCCCTCGAAAATAATCATTGGTCCTGGTCCCCACCTAGAAATCATTCCCCAAACGTGGAGTTTGAGGGGTCGCGGTTTGGAAACCAAGTGTCCTTTCTTTGCAAAGCTCATTCTGGCAAAATGCTCCAATGCCACAGTCGATTCGTTTTCCCCGAAACAAGAATTATTGACAACTTGATCCAAGTCATCTGCCTATGAATAAGTGGCTCCTCAGCACCATCGTTGGAACGTCACATCACTGTCTGCTTCAGATGGTGACGCCACTTCCCTGATTCTCTTGTTGCCTGCATTTGACAAGCATACATTTCCGGTTAAGCTCTACCTGGACACATCATCTGTCATTTGGGCTCTTACGTTTCATTCAGAGTCAGAGCAAACAATAGGTCATTGCGGTCTGAGTAAATTTTAAGAGTTTCGTTAAACTTAAAAGCTGTTATAACAAGACAACGACTTAGTTTTTCGTTCTCTGCTTTTTTCTCAAAATGAAAAATCAGCTTTAAATCCAACTCCGTGTGTTGTGTCGAAAAAAAAAACACTTGAATTCCGTTAATTAATATTACGAGCTGAAACGAAAACCAAGTTTGTTTTGTATTTTTTCCTCATGATCAACAAACCAGAAGACGAGTACAGATATTCATATAAAATACATTTATAACACAGATTGATGAATAAATATAGATTCCTATTTTATGTTATTATACTTATATTATTCTATTGGATTGGCTGGAGGAGGGACTGTGTCTCTTGGCTGGCCTGGGAACTGTAAAAACATCAGCAGCTTCGGCAATTGACAACAAACACTAGCCCACACTAGCGAGCATAGACGCATAATAATCTATAATATTTAAAAATTAACTACTCTACATTTAATGATACAATACCATGACATCGTTTTTTGTGCTTAATGTGCACACACATAGAAGTGAACAGTCGGACCTCACATCTTTGCGCCACCTGGTGGTTAACACGAGACTGGCACCCTGATTTTTTTCAGCTTGCTGCAGGATTAAAAATCCTTAGTCAGGGACGCACCCGTGGCGGTACTGCGGTAAAAAAGATGGTCACTTTGAAGTGCTCACTCACAACCCTCACAAGTGTAAACAATATATAGAGGTAGTTAGATCAGCTGTAATGGTGTTTGGAGCAAACACGTTTTTTTAACTTACCTTTTATAGTGTTTGTTTGTAAAGTATTGCTTGACATTTTTGACCTTCTTATTGTCATTTGCTCAAATTCTGCTCAGAGGGCCGGTGGGACAGGGATGTTCACAAGGTCCTCCATATAACGACCTGGGTCCAGCAGGACTTTATTGAAGATGGTCTGCATCACATTTTCCACATAATCTGCATCATTATGGGGTGCTGAATGTAAAAAGAGCACCTATAACTAGTTTTCTCACATTTAACTAAATGACACAACATGTTTTCTCACATTTACTTAAATGTGCAAAAGTCTAAATGTAAATGTTAAATATAAATGTAAATGTTAAATATAAATGTAAATGTTAAATGTAAATGTTAAATGTAAATGTTAAATGTAAATGGTAAATGTTAAATGTTAAATCTAAATGTTAAATGTAAATCTGAATGTTATGTGTTAAATCTAAATGTTAAATGTAAACGTTAAATGTAAATGTTCAATGATCGAACTGAATATTTCAGTAGAGTCCACCACCTATTATCTTAGATCAGTGACGCGGACTCAAACACGTCAAACAGTACGCATAGCTCCACCCACATCTGACTCTGGATCGGTGCACGAAAATACTGGAGAAAAACCTGAAGTCGAAGCCATCATGGCTGCCAGGTCCGACTCCCTCCCATTAGCGGCGATTGAACGAGCTGTAACGGCAGGTGTGCGGGCTGAGGCTCCGCTTCAAACTGCTGTTCTGTCGTTAACACCACTAATGGGGAGTTCAGTAGGTTTAAATAGAATATTTCTGCGGCGCCGGTGGAGAATTAGTTAGCTAACTATACTAGCTAGCCAAAGTTGAGTCCAGGCTAAAAACAAAAGTTTCCAGATCGGATGTGGGCGGGGTTTGCGCGCACTGTTTGAGGTGTTTGAGTTTGCGTCTCTGATCTTAGACCAGCGCTGTTTGAGGGTAGGGGTGTAGTCTACTTGCACATTCATGAATATTCAGTTTACACTCAACATTTAACATTTACATTTAACATTACATTTACATTTAACATTTACATTTAGACTTTTGCACATTTAACTAAATGTGAGACAACGTGTTGTGTCATTTAGTTAAATGTGAGAAAACTAGTTATAGGTGCTCCTTTTACATTTGGCACCCCATACACCATAACACGAGAATTACAAATTACCCGTCAACAGACTAAAATGTCAAAATAAGTTGACCAACTGCATACAGAGTAAATATATAGACAATAATATAGATCAGATTATGAAAACTACAACTACTGAAATGTGAAATGCAAAATCTCTGTCAAATAAAACTGCCTATTGACCAACAAATTATCATACTGCTGTTAAATGTGCATAGCTTTGCTCCTGAGGTGAGCAACAACTCTCCTACAAGGTAGCTGTGTGTCCACAGCCTGCAAACAACCTCCTTGCGTTTCGGTAGCTGGGATGCGTCAGCCTGTATAAAAAAAAAACATTGAAAACATTGTCACATTTACAGCTACAGTAGCTGACTAGATAAGCAACACATACGAGAAGACAGCAACAACATACATGTTAGACTTAGATAGAACTTGCCATAACCCAAATTTACGGGTCTACTTGGGCTACAACATACACACAACAGGCTCGGTAGTAATTAGGAACACAGCTGACTCTCACAATTTACTATCACAGCCAAGCCAAAGTTGTACTGAACGTCATGTGGAGGCTAGCGCTAGCTGCTAACGCTGAGCTACCATCGTGCTAGCGGCTAACATGACGCTAACAGCTAAAATGTGAGCTGAGTGAATGACCTCAGTACCATATATCACATGATTCGAACCGGACTTTATGAAACCGATACATTTTACATCTATGTGCACTAAATTCCCCTTTAAACTGATAATGTTTAGCGACATTCTGAGATTTATTTACACAGTACTTGACTAAACACCTGCAGCTTTGCTATATAGCAGCCGAAAAAAAAACATTTGTGCATTTGTATCATCTATTTTCTGCCAACTGACAGTGGGCCCTCGCATATTTCCACAAGCTCGTGTCCCAGCAGAAGCAACAACTTCATTAATCATTTAGATCTCACATCAACCAGATCAGTGAGGATCTAACAGTAAATAATGTTCTAATCATTAAAACAGCAAAAACAGAATCAGTCTCCACATATTTGCAAATGGTTATTATCCTTTCATGTATAAATGTGCTTGATCAAGTGTAATTTGTTGTGTTTTCTATATTGTGTTTTGTTGCTAATAAACTGCTTGTAGATAGTTCAGTGCACAATGTACAGTAAGTACAGCTCAGTACACCCCTGCTTAACCCCTGGAGACACACTGTACAGTACATGGAGACAAAGACACAGATAGATTCCTTGAAATCGAAATCATACAATCTAATACGGTCTTACTGACAAAATGTTCTGGGATTGTGTTTATCTCTGGCTCGTGTAGCTGCTGCTGCTGTGTGCTTCTGTTTGGCCCTGATCTTGATATATTTGGTAAAGGTGTGGATTCCAATAAAGGATTGTTAAACAACAGATTTCATTCCCTGACTCAAGAGAGGTTTACATGGCCCAGTAGTGCCGGCTGCTCCTTTGAACATAAATCCCAGGCACAGCATCTGATTTCTCTTTCTCTATTCACTGGTAGATGTTCCTTCACTGTTTTTCACTGTACTCTGTCTCTCTGGAAAAGCTCTGATGGTAGTAAAGGGAGCTTTTAGCTAAAAAAGATTATCTTAATGAGATCATCAAGGGCCAGTAATTTAAACTGTTAGACAATATCTTCTTAAAAGCACAGAATTAACATATTTTTTAATCAAGTATTCATCACCCAGAACTAAGGAGCCAGTTTAATGAGCTCCTCTCTGAGTCTGAACTGAGAGACACGGAACAGTCTGCCCTTAGCCTAAATGTCTGCTGCCCTCTTCTGCCTGCTGCTGTGAACACACGCACACGCACACACACACACACACACACGCACACACACACACACACACACACACACACACACACACACACACACACACACACACACACACACACACACACACACACTTAATTTATGATTAATAATTTTCAGCTCAGTTTAAATCCTCTTTCATTGTAGACACGCGACTTTGACCTACTTGACCATAGTGTCTAAGGAGGAAGAGTGGAAAGGTGAAGATATAAGAGGTTACAGTTCTTTAAATAAATTACATCAATGGTGTGGGTGCGAGAATGTATCTGAGAGTGTGCATGGGTTCACGTATGATTGAGTAGTTTCTTGTGAGAGAGTTTATGGTGTGTGTGTTGAGATGTACGTGTGGGTGTGTGTATGCGTCTGTGTTTGTGTGAGTCTGTATGCGTGTGGTGCGGTTGGAGTGTGGGGGTCCGGTTTTCCGCCCTGGGTACGTTGATCGTCTGCCTGGGTGGTCTCTTTTCTGCTGACACCCACCAATTGCTGGCCTTGTGCTGCGGGCCCGGTGTGGTGCCAGGGGATATGGTCGGGCCGATGGGGTAGGCCCCGCTCTGACCTCGGATTGCTGTCTCTGTGGCTGCTGCAGGTTTCCCCCGGGGGCTCTTTGTGGGCGGCTTGGGTCGCAACACCTGCCCTCCTGGAACTGAAGGTGTGTGGGCTCCCTGGCTGCTAGGATTCTTTCCTCAGCTTGTTGGATGGGCGTAGTGGCCGAGCTGCTCACATCACCCTGGCTTTCACAAGTGGCATTGTTCATGCACCAATGTCTGCCTCACCTTTTGGGTGAACAATGTTAAGCTACAGCTTTACTAACCTTGTAGTGGCACACTCAACACCTGAACAGGCTTTCCAAACCCAACTGTAAGTACTACTGATACTTATCACTACCAATATCAATAATGTGTGAATATGGAAATTGTGGTGTTGTATGTCATGACTATTATGAAGTAGTATGGGACATGTATAACAATCCATATGTGTATGTGTATGATATGTATATGTTTCTATGATTATGTGCACATACCTTAACACTATTATTGGTATTAGTAATAATCTCCAAGGTAAATTACAGTACAACAGTTGTTTAGTTATGAATGTGTTAGCCTAAGGTACATTCCTGTTTATTTTTTTTGCACCGATTGTTAACATGTACTTAACAGATTTGCTTGGTTTCAGCAGGTTTTGCAGACCCACCCCACCCCACCCAGAGTATATATATTTTATATATACCCCTCTTGTTAGAGCAAAGCTGTTCATCCCAATATTGCATTCAGCATAATATATGCTGCTTTTTAAAGTGCTAGACAAAACATAAAAAACAAAGACGTGCAGATACCCAACAATCGGAAAATTGCTGAGCAACGTGTTCGGTGTCATGTTTTAGGTCTACTTCCGCTCTTACTCTGAAAGGTCCTCCTGTTCATGTCACTTCACAGCTGTTCTCCCTGCCATTACCGGTCCTCATTATCCACACCTGCTCATAATCAGTAATCTACTCCAGTATATAGCCTCCACTTCACACACGCTCTAGCTGCCAGATTGTTGTGTGATTTCCACCACTTTCCTGCGTCCTGTATTCTAGCCTATCCTGTATTCTCTTGTTATTTTGAACCCTGCTACTGACCACCGAGACCGATTCTTGTCTAGTCCCTGTCTGCTCTGTACGCATTGTTCTTTGATCCTGCCTGGTAACGACCTTGCACGCTACTTTGACAACGACCCTGCCTCTGACGGAGCGGTACTGTAATCTTGATCCTCTCGTTGGGATCCTCACAAACCTTGCCTGTCCACGATACTGAGTCTGTCTATAGGAAAGGGATATGCTGTTAAAGGTACCCATCACTGATCTTAAACGTGATGATGATAAAGTGTGGTACCTACCACACCATGGGGTTTTCCACCCGAAAAAGAATATCGCATATTGGCACAACCTTAAATGAACAGCTGCTTCAGGGACCAAATCTCACAAGCACTCTTGGTGTTATAATCAGATTTTGGCAAGAGGAAGTAGCAGCCATGGCAGAAATGGAAGCGATGTTTCACCAAGTTAAAGTACCTGATGAAGACTTAGACCTTCTTCGGTTTCTGTGGTGGACATCCGGTGACATAAGTCAAGGTTCAAATCCCCGTTAGGGCGAATAAGCATCCAGTGTGGGTCCTTGAGCAAGAAAGAAATGGCTAAGATGCGAGAACAAGGCTCTGTTGGAATGCTACTACTCAAGTAACCCTAGTCAGAGGGGTTACATGCAAAGAATGTGCGGTGAATGGCAACGGAGAAACCCACATTCAAGGCTAACTAGTAGCAACTAGTAGCTCAGTGTTCCAACATCCACAAACGGCAACTGCTATCACAACTTGAGATTGACGAGGTACAACACAAATACTATGGCAAGGGGGAGCCAGGACGCCAGGTCAGAGGGGAGGTTTCACCATCTCCCCAACCGGAAATTGGGTACGAAGCCCCAAAGAGCACAGATACGCTGAGCGAGGCAGCGACTGACCTGAAAGATAAGATCATGGCGAGATTGAACAGGCAACCCCGAAGACAACTACAATGGCTAAGTGCCATCAGAAAGTCTCATGGAAGATGTGAATGCAGCATTGAGAGCGATCCCTACCACAACAATCACAGAAACCAATGAGCTGATATACGCTTCAGCATCAGTGATCCTAGAGGAGCCTGGCTATAAGAGCAACCATGGCAGCCATAAGAAACAATACCCACCATGGCAACGAAGGTTGGAGGCAAAAATCAAGGCAGCTCTGAGGGAAGGGAGCCAAATAACAGAGGCGCAGAGAGGTGCAATGAAAAGACCGATGCCCAAGAGGTACAGCCAGATGCCCATACCTTAAGCACTCGAAACTGCCTGGCTAAGGCTACAAGCCTTGGCCAGCCGCCTAAAGAGATACACCAGAGACAACGAAGCCAGACGAACAAACCGACTGATCGCAACACAATGTTGGGGGACCTCATCTGTATAATCTGTTATTAACAGAATTATTATTAAGGTCCCACATGCTCAGACAAAGGAAATACTGCGGCCTGCATGTAAAGTCCTCACCCTGATAGTAGTGAGTGAGAACAAAGAGATTTCAAATCTCAAAACCAAATCCCAAAACCAGGCGCCAGGCTGGGGACCCATACCTGGGTCCCCCGCTGACATCCAACTCCCGCTGACACAAGCGACAAACGGAGGAGAAACTTGGACGTCAGCCATCCTGATTGGACCAAACAATAGGACGGGCGTGACCAAAAACACGGTTATAAAATTCGTCGTAACCGAAGACTCGTCCCTTGTTCTCTCCCTTGTTCTTTCCGACCCTGTCCCGTTTCCCCTTGTTCTCTTCGACCCGCTCACTGCCCCACCTGGAGCTTCCCTCTGCACCGGCACGCCTGAAGCCTCCACCGCAGCCAGCAGCTGAACCAACGGAAACGTCGACACAGAGAACGGGCCTGATCACTCATCTACTTCCAGCCACACGGCAGGAAACCGCGAGCTTAACCACCTCAATCGCCGCCGCATCAGCTGATCACGACGTGATCACCGCGACGCACACCTGGACCTGACTGCAACAGCGCAAGCACGCACGCCACGCCGGATCTTCCCACCAGGATTGCGCAGTAAGGCAGAGGCATTCTTAGGTCTGAGCAGAGTAGAACTCTTAGGGTATCAGTAATTGTTTTATTGTTGTGTTGTTTCTTTTCCTGCACACGCGATCTGACCACTGTGCATTTCCGCGATCACGTGACTGTAACGACGTTACTGATCTACGTGAGTCTAAGAGGTGCACATTGAAGTGTTGTAATCGGTGATTTCGCTAGTTTAAGTGCTTTATTGTGTTACTGTGCAGTGCTCTGTTTCTTCTGCGACCACGCCAAGCGCACGTTTCAACCATTGCACGCTTCCGCGATCACGTGACTATATCGCAGAATATAGTCCCACGTGTTTGTGTGACCACAAGTCTTATCCACGCTAGTCTCACTTCACACTCCTTCACACCCTTCTTTCCCTGTGAGCGCCAGACACGCGCGCTCCATTCAAATGGCTCACCGGCACACGCGCGCAGCTGTGCCACCTCACCACGCCCCTAAAGGGGGGCGCTCTCCCTCCTCCTTTCTCTTTCTCTCTCTCTCTCTCTCACACATGCACCCACACACACACACACACACACACACACACACACACACCTCCCATCCCAGGTAACGCGCATACACATACAGTACTTCCATACGAACACACCATAAGATTAAGTTGTGATTTGCTGAGTTATTATATATATTATATATTATTATAATTTGTGGTCCTCGCATATCCCCAACAACAACCTACGAAAGTGTACTCTCAATGGCAGGGTAATAACAGCAGAGCAGACCCACCAAGGCTGGAAACTGAACAGTACTGTACGTGATGCACAGTGGCTGGTGGATCTGAGGGAAGACCACAGCAACGTCCCTGAACAGAATCCAGTGACTATCACAGTGGCAGACATCCAACAAAGAGTCTTAGGTATGAAAAACTGGACAGCACCTGGCCCTGACATGAGCCACGCCTACTGGCTAAAGAAGCTCACTGCAATCCATGAGCGCCTGGGAGCACAAATGAACCAGCTACTAAGGGATGGGACCCACCCTGAATGGTTAACCGAAGGGCGAACAATCCTGATAATGAAGGATCCCTCAAAGGGTACAGTCCCATTCAACTACCGGCCAATAACCTGTCTCTCCACAACATGGAAGCTCATATCAGGCATCATCACAGCTAAGATAAGTGGGCACATGGGTCAATACATGAGCGTAGAACAGAATGGCATTGGTAAGGATACCAGAGGAGCCAAACACCAACTCCTGGTAGACAGAACAGTCGCCCAAGACTGCAGAATGCGACACACCAACCTATGTACAGCCTGGATCGACTACAAGAAAGCCTATGACTCAATGCCACACACATGGATCACTGAATGCTTGGAGCTGTAAAACATCAACAGAACAAAGGGCCTTCATTGCAAACTCGATGAGGTTGTGGAGAACCACCCTTGAAGCCAATGGGAAGCCACAGCCCAAGTATCTATCAAATGTGGCATATACCAAGGAGATGCACTGTCCCCACTGCTGATCTGCATAGGTCTGAACCCCCTCAGCCAAATAATAAACAAGACCGGCTATGGATACCGATTCCGGAACCGGGCCACCATAAGTCACTTCCTCTATATGGATGACATCAAGCTGTACGCCAAGAGTGAGCGAGACATCGACTCACTGATCCACACCACCAGGATCTACAGCTCGGACATCGGGATGTCATTCGGGCTCGAGAAATGTGGGAGGATGGTGACAAAGAGAGGCAAGGTAATCCACACAGAAGCGGTCTCACACCCAGAAGGAACAATAGCAGACATTGAGGACAATTACAAGTACCTTGGAATACCACAGGCGAACGGCAACCTTGAACAGGCAACAAGGAATGCGGCAACAGCCAAATACCTCCAAAGAGTAAGGCAAGTCCTAGGAAGCCAGCTCGATGGCAAGATCAAATCCCGGGCAATAAACAGCTACGCCCTGCCAGTGATCAGATACCCTGCGGGAATAATAAGGTGGCCAAAGGAAGAGATACAGACCACAGATGTTAAGACACGAAAGCTCCTCACCATGCATAGAGTGTTCCACCCCAAATCCAGTACCCTGAGACTATACGCTAGCCGCAAGGAAGGAGGCCGAGGACTAGTGAGTGTGAAAACCACTATCCGGGATGAAACATCCAAGATCCATAAGTACATCAAGTTTAAGGCCCCGACAGATGACGTGCTGAGTGAATGTCTCAGGCAGTGGAGAACAGAGGATGAGATGCTGGAAGAGGGACCATCATGGGAGGACAAGCCCTTACATGGGATGTACCACCGGAACATAACTGAAGTTGCTGATCTTAACAAATCCTACCAATGGCTTGAACAGGAGCAGGCCCTGAGCACCAGAGCCATAGAGGCCCAGATCTACCACACCAGACAAGACCCAAGGTGTGGACTGTGCAAAGAGGCCCCTGAGACGGTCCAGCACATAACTGCAGGGTGCAAGATGCTGGCAGGGAAAGCATACATGGAACGCCATAACCAAGTGGCTGGGATAGTATACAGAAACATCTACGTGGAATATGGACTGGAAATCCCAAGGTCAAAGTGGAAAACACCTCCCAAGGTGGTAGAGAACGAGCGAGCCAAGATCTTGTTGGACTTCCAGATACAGACAGACAGAATGGTATAGCAAACCAACCAGACATTGTGGTGGTGGACAAAGAGCAGAGGAAAGCCGTACTGGTGGATGTGGCAATACCAAGCGATGGCAACATCAGGAAAAGGTAACATGAGAAACTAAAGAAATACCAAGGGTTCAAAGAAGAACTGGAGATGGCTTGGAAGGTGAAGACCACAGTGGTGCCTGTGGTGATCGGAGAACTGGGGGCAGTCACCCCCAAACTGGAGGAGTGGCTACAACAGATCCCTAGAAAAACATCCAACATCTCAGTCCACAAAAGTGCAGTCCTAGGAACAGCAAGGATACTGCGCAGAACCCTCAAGCTCCCTGGCCTCTGGTAGAGAACCTGAGCTTGGAAAGTGGATGAGACCACCTGCGGAGGGTGAGAATAGAGTGGTGGAATAACGAGTACACAAACCTCATGAGTGGCTTAAATGTAAAGTAACTTTGAATATAAAAGGTTTGTTAAAAAATAATAGATGCAATGCAACTATTTGTTATAACTTTACATCCAGTATTCAAACTCGTTCTCTCGCAGATGTTTCATGTAAATGTTTATTGTCAATCTAATGTCACTCACCCACTCACTTTGCAAAGCGCCCATCATGCTTAATCACTCACTTTCCTTTCACTTTAATTTTCCTTCCCTTTACTCTTTTTCCTTCACCTACTTTCACTCCACACTGTGTACATCCTTCTTTTCTTTATTCTTCTCCTACGTAGTGAGCCAGCTATGTAGCCTTCCAGCAGCTACACACAAACATTTACTGCACAGGGGAAACACGTGCACATACATAGATAACACACAACTCAGAATACACAGGTACTTAAGGTTAGCCACACACCTAAAGTCTGTCACACTACATACACACATAACTAGGGTTCCACAGCAGTCAGGTAAGATATGACACCACTGAAGATTGTCACCTGGAATGTACGTGGAATCAATAAGAAGGACAAACGATTTAAAATATTTAACCATTTGAGAAAAATCCTACAAGCAGACATTGTTTTACTACAGGAAACTCATATTCCCAAAATTATAAATTACACTCTGGCATCAGCAGAGTTCCCACATGCTTACTTAGCCGGTTACAATTCTAAACGGGGTCGCCATCCTGATAAATAAAAAGATTAACTTTACTCATAACGATACCATTGTAGATCCAGAAGGGAGATATATAATCATTAATATCTTGATAGGAAACATTGAATATTGCATAGCTAATGTGTATGGCCCTAATGTTGACGACCCCTCTTTCTTTCACAGCTTCTTCAGATCACTGTCTGCTCACTCTGGCTCCAAACTTATAGTAGGAGGGGACTTTAATTTAGTATTCAACCCAGAGTTGGACAGGCTAAGCAAAGCTGTGAGCAACAGGAACTGGCAATCAGTACAGACCTTAAAACAGTACATGGATGACTTCGGTCTCTGTGACACATGGCGTCCTCTTCATCCTACATCCAGGGAATATACCTTTTTCTCGCCAGTTCACCACTCTCACTCCCGTATAGATTATATTTTAGTAAATAACTCAGTCTTACAAGATGTCTCTGACACCAATATTCACTCTATCGCAATCAGTGATCATGCACCAATGTCCATTTCGTTGATTAAGACAGTCACACCATCAACCAGGAATTGGAAGTTTAATACATCATTACTCTATGATCAAGACTTCATCAGTTATGTCAGGAGAGAATGGACAACCTTTATAGAAATCAACTATGCCCCGGAAATCTCACCCTGTGTTCTTTGGGAGACTGGGAAGGCAGTTATGCACGGTAGAATTATTTCATATTCATCGCACAAGAAAAAAAAGGACATGTTACTTGAATTAGAACTAGAGAAAAAAATAAAATCTCTAGAGATTAAATATGCTGCCTCTCCAACCAATGATAGAATACTAGAAGACCTAAGGAATCTAAAGCTGAAATTAAACAATATAATTGATTGCAAAACTCAGTTTCAGATAGACCAATTACGCTGGGAGAACTTTGACCATGCTAACAAATGTGGTAAATTTCTAGCTAACCAATTAAAAAATAATAAAGAGAAACAAATCATCCATTCAATAACTAATAAGAATATTACCCGTGATCCCCATGAAATAAACGATACCTTTAAAACCCTTTACCAAAAGTTATATACGTCCCAAATAGATCCATCCACCTCAGCCATAGAGATGTTTCTGAATAAAGTAGAACTGCCAAAGCTAAAGAAAGAACAATCCACAACTCTAGACTCATTGTTATCTTTGGCAGAACTACATGAAGCTCTGCAATAGATGCCGAATAAAAAAGCTCCAGGACCAGATGGATTCCCAACTGAATTTTATAAAGAGTTCTGGTCCATGCTGGCACCGAGCTTTTACAAAATGGTAGCTGAAATTAAACAACAGCATTCCCCACAAATATGAACTCTGCCTTCATAAGCCTGCTCCAAAAACCAGGAAAAGACCCTACACTCCCATCGAGTTATAGACCAATTTCACTAATAAATGTAGATCTAAAAATAGTGTGTAAAGCACTTGCTAGAAGATTAGAAAAAATCACTCCATATATAATTCACTCTGATCAAACAGGCTTCATTAAAGGTAGACAGTCAACAAACAATATGAACAGATCAATCAACTTAATCGCCATCGTCTCCTTAGATGCAGAAAAAGCTTTGGATAGAGTAAACTGGAAGTTTCTTTTAGCCACTCTGCACAAATTCGGCATTGGGAAATCATTCATAGACTGGATCCAAATATTATACAGCTCAGCAAACGCCGCAGTCAGAACAAACAACCAGATTTCACCAAGGTTTAATCTGAATAGAGGGACAAGACAGGGCTGACCACTTTCCCCATCACTATTTGCAATATTTATTGAACCTCTAGCCGCAGCTATAAGACAGCATGAAGGCATTACTGGAACATCGACAAAATCAGTAAATCATAAAATAAGTTTATATGCTGACGATGTGTTACTGTTTCTCCTGGAGCCACAGACGTCTCTTTCTACTATCAGCCTCATAGATGAATTCTCAGGACTTTCAGAATACTCTATTAACTGGACCAAATCCATAGTGCTACCACTTAAACTTAAGGTGACTAACATCTCCTCTACCACACTCCATTCAGGGAACATTAAATACTTGGGCATTGAATTATCGTCTAGGCTATCAGAGCTTATTGATCTAAACTACAATCCATTATTAAAACAAATAGAAGCCAAACTCAAAAGATGGCAGTCCTTACCCATTTCACTTATGGGAAGAATTGCCACCATAATGATGATCCTGCCAAAAATTAATTACATATCCTCAATGATTCCAACTCAGCCAGCCCATGCGTGATTTAAGACATTAGACTCCTACATCTCACAGTTTTTGTGGAAAACCAAGCCACCACGAATTAGTTTAAAAACTCTTCAAAAATCCAGACGCTGCGGCGGCCTAGAACTACCTAACTTTCACCACTATTTTCTTGCCAATAGACTGAACCATGTCTACAAATGGATAAAACCCATGCCAGCAGACTCCTCCTGGATAGACATTGAACAAACATTTTGTGGAAATATTAAAGTTGCAGATCTGCCCTTTATCAGCACCAAAATCAAACATCATAGTTGTTACCAGAGCATTAGCATAAAAGCATCTCTGACAGCCTGGTGGGATTTTCTTTCTTGCGAGAGAATGGGTAAGTGTGAAAGAAGGGTGAGGATGGCTCTGGCTGTGCTGCGTGTGGCGCCTGGGCAGTAGTACTGCGGTCCCTGGGTCTCGGCTCTCTCTTCCTGGCTGGGGGCTGTGGGGGGTGGTGGGATGGGTAGCCAGTTGGGAACCTGGCTCTGCGGACCCTGGTGCTCTGCTTTCCAACTACATTTCTCCACATTCATCCACTTAGGTCTGCAAGGGGCGTCCTGCTGATGGAGGGACCGGTGCTACCGGGAAGTGGTTCCGTCCATCCCAAGTGGGATGCTCTGCAGTTTTAATTGCATTAGCCATACACACTCGTCCAGGAATCTGGGGGCTCCTTCCGGGGGGACCAGTAGACGGAGCCTTCCCATTGATGGCTCTGTCTGCTGGACCCCTCGGAGAATTGGCTATCTCCCAAAGTTCCTCATACTTAGCCACATACACATACATTTAGGGCCGGGGGTGGGCTCTTTCACTGGGGCCTGGGGCTGAGGCCAGTTGTGGCCTCACCCACTGGCCCTGGTGGAGAGATCACCACCCAGTTTTAACTGCAAAAAGACATTTAGGGTGAGGGGGTGCACTGTCCGGGGGACACACCGTCAGCCAGCGGTCGTGCTCCTGGAGGTGTCACCCTCCATCAGTGCACTTTAGTTTCACACACTCACGTCCAAGCTGGGTTGCAGGGTTCTAGGGTACATTTTCTGCTGCCCTCTGCCTCCCCCGGCTTGGGGGGGTTGGGCGGGAATCGGGAGGAGCTGCGGTCCCTGCCTTGGGCCACATGAACAGCAGGCCGGAGACGTACCCTCCCCACGAATTTGATTGAGCGAATGGTGTGGGGGCGAGAATGTATCTGAGAGTGCATTGGTCGTGTAGGGGTGGTGGACTGGGGGCGGGTCCCACTCTGGGCGCGGGGGCATCTCCTGGCGGGCTCCCTATGGACTGTGGGTCCTCAGGCTCCACAATTTCAGGCCGACCCTCCCACGGGGGGGAGTTTTTTCCCCTGGTTCTCATGGGGCGGACAGCGTTGACCCCCGGTGGCCCACTCTGACCTCGGGTGCTGTCTCTGTGGCTGCTGCAGCTCTGCCTGGGGGGCTCTGTGTGGGCGGCTTGGGTCGCAACACCTGCCCTCCTGGAACTGAAGGTGTGTGGACTCCCTGGCTGCTAGGATTCTTTCCTCCGCTTGTTGGATGGGCGTAGTGGCCGAGTCCTACACATCACCCTGGCTTCCACAAGTGGCATTGTTCATGCACAAACGTCTGCCTCACCCTTTGGGTGAATAATATCAAGCTACAGCCTTAATAACCTTGTAGTGGGACACTTTCCAAATCCAACTGTAAGCATTACTGATACTTATCACTACCAATATCAATAATGTGTGAATATGGAAATTGTGGTGTTGTAAGTCATGACTTTGATTAAGTTGTATGGGATATGTATAACAATGCCCATATGTATGTATATGATATGTATATGTTTGTATGAGTATGTGCACACACCTTAACACTATTATTGGTATTAGTATTAATCTCCAAGGTAAACCACAGTACAACAGTTGTTTAGTTATGAATGTGTTAGCCTAAGGTACATCCCTGCTTCTTGTTTATTTTGCTCAGATTGTTTACTTAACAGATCTGCTTGGTTTCAGCAGCTGGTTGCACCCCTTCCCCCCCACACACCCTCCCGCATACACACCCTAAAGCAGAAACTTAACCTGTCCACCAACACAGCAACATCACATATTTGGGATTAGCTAAATAAACCATCAAATAAACCATCAATCAAGAAGAGTATATATATTATATATACTCCTCTTGTTAAAGCAAAGCTGTCCATTACAATATGGCATTCAGCGTAAGATATGCAGCTTGCTAAACTGCTGGACAGAACAAAAAAAAGTTATTTATGTCTAAGTAAGTAGAAAATTACAGCAGTTTTGAATACAATGCCCTTTAGTCAAACATTCAGTCAAGATCCACATGGATATTTTATTTGTTCTAATTATACTTTATATTACTGTATATATATATACAGTACAAAGACAAAGACCAAAAGTTTCCTCAGTCTGAGGTAGGTTTTATATTATCCTCCAGTTTGGCTTCACTTCACACTTGCAAGGAACTGGCTCGTTACGTGAACATAAGACACAAACGTGAGTAGGTGTGATGAACCCTCCCCCAAGAAGGACACCAGGCTGAAAGAGTTGACATGACTCAACTTCCACACAACTTCACCTGAGCCATGAAAGATATATTTGTAAACTGCTTAGCAAGAAAATTATTCAGGGATCCATAACTTTAAAGGTTCCGCTCAAATCAAAGCTTTGTAAACATAATGCTGTATGAAGGAATTTAGTGTCTGTCCATACAGTAGGTCACCCTCAGAGGACCAACAGCCTAGTGGTTAAGACACAGAAGCTTCCAGCTAGAAACTCCTGGTGTAAACCTGCCTCTGGTGTCTTTTATTTACCACACAAATTCAAGTGACACAAAATACAGAGATCTGTGCGTCCAGGCATCAGTGCCTCAAGAATGGACAGACACTGGGCCTGGTTGTACAGCAGGAAATCAGCATCATCATCCACCATATCCAGTAATAAAAGGACATCTAAATACATATGTGTTAAGAGTTATGCCAGCTGGTATTCTTTCAGTTCTGTGTCATTTCAATCACCTTTACTGCCAAATGTTACCACAATCGGCTGATTGTGATGGCTCAATAATTTTTAAATTAATTCACAGACTTTTCCTAAAGTAGAAACACAGAAAAAAGTGCAGGAACCTTTACCATGAGTAAAGTTAGGCATTATCCTCTATTTACAATAGGCTTTACTTCACACCTGTAAAGAACTGGCTCATCAGTTGAACAAAGGACTGTGAGAAGGTGTGACCACATCCCCCATGAAGGACATATAACGTAGAAGCTCCTTGAGAAACATTTCTGCTCTAAAAGAATGTACCCGACTTTCAGACTACCTGGTTTAGAAAATGGTCAAATGAACTGGATGTATATAAAATCTGTAAATAAAACTTGTCAAAAGAAAGCTTTAAGTTTATGGTTCAGGATTTAAAAGTTTCTTATATTAAACCACCAACTAACAAAAACGGTTTGTTTAAAAAACTGTGGGTGGGAAGTTGTGTGCTTTAACCACTAGGCTCTTTGAAGTGATGATCACTGAAGAATCTTCTGTTTAACTAGCTCACAAATGTATCTGGTTTCATCACATCAGGTAACAGCACTGCAGGACTCTGATGCTTTGGGGAGAAGGGGGTGGTGTGAAACCAGTCTAACTAGTGCTGTGGATTGGTCGTTCTGTCTGAAAAGAGGCTCTCTATTGTTATGTTCATTTAAGCTTGATTAGAAGATTCAAATGCTCATTCTTTTAGTTTAAAACAGCTTCTGAAGCAGGCAGACTGGCACACACTACATCCAAGTGAATATGGATGAATATATAGAATGAAAATTTAAGAATTTCATTAGGGAAATTAGTAAAGTCCAATTCAATCTAATACAGCCAGTAACTGATGAACCTCCAGAAGGTAGTTTGGCAGCTGTGGCAGCGTGAGCTGCCAATGCTTATCTATGATTAAAAAAAGTAAGTACAACATTCAATTCTGACATGAAGTCAACTTTTCAAGGTTTCTCAACTTTTTAGTTGACTGTTTAGCCAGACTATTGTCTGTCTGCCCTAGCAAACAATGTAGAACTGACATTATCAGATCTATGTCCTGTTCTCAGAACTGTGCCTATATTTGGTATTTGACCCAGGTCAGATATACAGGTATACAGGTCAGATACTAAAGCTCCACCTTTTGGTTTTACCCTAGAATTGCGTCCTTGGTGCTAAAATGGGGGTGGCCTCATTAACATTTTTAACAGCTTCCCCAGACAGACAAAGGAGGGGGGCTGCTGACAGTCAGCTCATGAGGGTGTGATAAGTGCGTGATCAGCGTCAGAAAGGACACTGACTGTCGACTGAAATCAGCGAAAATGAACCGCTCCATCTGTATGTGGGAGAGGTGGATTAATGACATTAATGGTATAGCAGACAGCACAGGGCTGTGCTGTCTGCTATACCAGAAGAGGATAAGTCTAGAGAGGTTAAAGACCTTGATCTTGATCAAGATGCCCTCCCTATAGAAAGAGCTTGTGAATCAGTTTTTAAACCAATTTTGCTAAAGCCATAGGAGCCACACAGCTTTGGTGACCAAAGAGAAACCATCTGTTCTTAACTATTAGAAACCAGTAAGACCAGTATGAACTCATCATAGCACCTGTTTGACTCTTCTTCACACAAATCTTCAATTAGCATTAAACTTTAGGCTTCATAATATAGCACCAGGTATGTGTTGTTCTTTACCAGCATGGATGGAGGAGGTCTAAAGCAGAGTGTCATGTTTCACGCCATCTGTCACATCCTGTTTTATTTTGTTAACTTCCTGTCACTCAGTCATCACTCTCCGGTTCCCAGTATCCACACCTGTTACCAATCAGTAATCAGTACCAGTATATAGCCTCCACCTCTCACAGACTCCAGATTGTTAGTTTCCGTACTGTTTCCAGCGTCTCTTGTATAGCTTCTCTTGTTTTAACCCTGATCGCCTTGACCATTGCTTCCTGCCTGAACCTCGTGTGTACAGCTGCCTGTGAGAGAACCGTGACTGATTATCTGACCGTGAGTTTGTCTTATCCCTGCCTGTACCTTTGCCGAGACTGCCTGTGTAACGAACCCTGCCTGGATATTGGATTAGAGATTGCCTGCTCCCTTGTGTACTACTTCACTGAACTCTTTTGTGTATGACCTGGACCGCCTGACCCTGCCTTGTCAAATAAACCTGTGTCTAATCATCATCGTGCTTCTGTGCCGTGCATGTGGGTCCGACACCTGCCCAAGCCTGACAGAGAGACTGATATGTCAAGAAGAAATGCTTTGATTTACTGAATCCATGAAATTCATTTTCCAAACTGTGCCTGAAAACTGAAATATTGTAAATATTACTAAAAATGCACATGTAACTTAAAATACAGTCAAATCTATTGCAGGATAAGGGTCCGTGCATGAAGTGCAATTTATTATTCATGTGTAAAATAAAAATTGAATAACGTCTTTTTATGCTGTGTTTTGTTTCCGTAAGTTGATAAAACACATTTGCGATATACTGATTTACTCATTCTCCTTTTCTCCACTTTCAAAACCAAATAAGAAAAAGGGAAACCGGGGGCGGGGCCAGTCGCCGGACTTTCACAATAAAACGCCAAAGAGCATTTGAAGCGCAACATCGACAAATATTTGTAACTCTTGAAGGATTGCGGTCGTGTTTCGACACATAATGACACCCACTCAGTGCCCGTCTCAGTGCTGACAACTGTCGATTACGTTACGACATATTGTGTTTGCTAAAGGAATGACAGGTCAGTCTGCTAGCCACCGTCGGGTCACTTACAGAATCACCTGCCAACAAAGCTAAGTTTTCAGGGCATCCTGCTTCATTAGACTGCAGCGATATCACGACCTTGTCGACACCTGATGAGGAAGAATTTAGCGCATCTGCGGTGTTCCGGTGATTTTCATTTTCATTATGATGAGACTGAAGTCGCATCCTCCTGCTTGGCCGGTTGATGCTCTTATGTCCAGGAAGACGCTCTAATGTTGTGCCGATCTTTGCAAGTATTCTAAACAGTGATTTATTACAGTTTATTGTGGCTGTTTAAATATGCTCCATCATTGGACTTCCTGTCTCAGAGCCTGCTTTACCTGCAGGAGAATAACAGCCACTCAACCTGCCTCACAATAACTGAACTCATTGTAGGCCACGACTACTCTAATTTGCATCGCATCATCTTTGTGAGGCAGATTCTGTGGCAAAGTGTGTGTGATCAGATGATCTGTCACACAAAATCAAGGTGTTACTGTATGTACAGAGCAGATGAGTGCCTGCAGAGGATCTTTTTAATTTGCACCACCTACCTTTGGTATTGGTTTAGTAGTCATCATACCTGAGAGACTGGTTCTACATCAACTGCGCTGCATGGTGAGTTCAGCAATGGATCCGCTGCAGTTTGCCTACCAGCCTGGCATCAGAGTAGAGAACGCCATCATCTTCCTGCTCCATCATTCTCTGACCCACTTTTAGAAGCCCAGCAGCACTGTGAGGATTCTGTTCTTTGACTTCTCCAGTGCCTTTAATACCATACAGCCAGCTCTCTTAAGGGACAATCACCTGACAGAGTGGATACTGGACAACCTCACAAACCTTCCCCAGTTTGTGAGGGTCCAGGACAGCGTGTCGGACACTCTGACCTGCAGTGTGGGAGCCCCCCAGGGGACTGTCCTGGCCTCCTTCCTCTTCACCCTCTTCAGTGCAGACTTCAGACACAACTCATCTGGCTGTGTTCTGCAGAAGTTCTCAGACGACTCTGCAATTGTTGGACCTATCACTGACGATGATGACGCAGAGTACAGAGAACTGACAAAGAACTTTGTGGACTGGTGTCAGCAGAACCACCTTCTAATCAATGCAGGGAAGACCAAGGAGAGGGTGGTGGACTTCCACAGATGTCAGTCTACACCCCGTCCTCCAGTGAACATCCAAGGAATGAACATCCAGAGAGTGGACTGTACCTGGGTGTTTACCTTAACAACAAACTAGACTGGACTAGCAACACAGACGCACTATACAGGAAGGGTCAGAGCAGACTCTACCTACTAAGAAGGCTGAGGTCGTTTGGAGTGAAGGGGACACTCCTGAGGACTCTCTTTGACTCTGTGGTGTCATCAGCCATCCTGTACAGTGTGGTCTGCTAGAACAGCAGCATCACAGAGAGGGAGAGGAATAAGCTGGATATGGTCATTAAGAAGTCCAGCTCTGTCCTGGGCTGCACTCTGGAGTCAGTGAGGGAGGTGGGAAACAGAAGGGTTCTGGCAAAATTCAAATCTATGCTGGACCACGAGTCTCACCCACAGCGGGACACACTGTCTGCTCTGGAGAGCAGATTTAGTGACAAACTGATCTACCCTCGCCGTGGGAAGGAGAGATTCCACAGGTCTTTCCTTCCTGCTTCTGTCAGACGTTATAACGAACAATTCTAACATGGTTAGACCACACTGCCACACACACGCTACATCTCCAGAGCAATTGCACCAGTCACTTTAATATCTCACTCACTTTGTTTGGTGCAGTCGCCTTACCTCATTGCTATATGTACATGATGTTGATAACCTGTGGAGTTCTAATTTCTTATAATTATTATTGTTATATCTTCTGTATATATGTTTATATGTGTCTGTGCTGTTGCAACATGGTAATTTCTCCATCGCGGGACAATAAAGGTATTCTATTCTATCTATCTACCTTGCATTGAACATCTTACGTGCATGTTCTTATGATAATAAAGCAGCAGTCCTTTTTTTCACAAAACATTTGTAGTCAGAGCTGCCCATATGTTTTTTAACCAATATTTATTTACCAAGTTTAAATCTAAATTTAAAATTTAAAATACATAAAATTTAATAAAATAATAAAATTTAAATACAGCTTATTCAAAATGCTGCAGCCAGAGTTCTGACAGGACTTAGAAAGAGAGATCACATTTCTCCTACATTAGCTTCTCTGCACTGGCTGCCTGTAAAATGTAGGATAGAATTTAAAATTCTCCTACTCACCTACAAAGTACTCAATGATAAAGCTCCTTCTTATTTTAAAGACCTCATAGTTCCTTATGCTCCCAGCAGAACACTTCGTTCTCAGAGCGCTGGGCTACTTGTGGTTCCTAGAGTGTTTAATTGTAGAACAGGGGGCAGAGCTTTTAGCTACCAAGCTTCTCTCCTCTGGAAGAGAAGCTGACACACTCTCCACCTTTAAGATTAGGCTTAAAACCTTCCTTTTTGATAAAGCTTATAGTTAGAGATGGTTCAGGTCACTGGCAATTATTGTTAGTCACAGGAACCATCTCTTAGTTAAGCTGCAATAGACATAGACTGCTGGGGGACTTAATTTATACACTGAGCTCCTCTGTTTCCTTCTACCTCTTCTGTCCAATAACCTCCCATCATTGTCCCATGTTTAACTAACCTTGTCTCTTTCTGTCCAGTAGTTGTGCTTCTCTCCTCCCCCCCCCCCCCCCCCCCCCCCCCACCACTCTCTCTCCCTCTCTGTCCTCACCTACAGGTATCATTGGACTCAGAGTTTGGTGTCCGTGATGGGCGGCTGCGGGTCCGGCCATCCTGCCTGCGTCCAGTCCCTGGTCCTGCCATCCTGCCTGTGCTCTGTTGTTGCTTGTTGTTGCTTGTTGCTGTTGCTGTGTTTTTCTATCTCTCTATCCTCTCACCCCAACCGGTCGAGGCAGATGGCCGCCCACATCCAGTCTGGTTCTGCTGGAGGTTACTTCCTCGTTAGAGAGGGAGTTTTTCCTCTCCACTGTTGCTGTCAAATTAAATGCTTGCTGTATGTGGGATTTGTTGGGTTTAGTTGTGTGAGGTTTTAAACCTTACTTTGTAAAGTGCCTTGAAATAACTTTGTTGTGATTTGGCGCTATATAAATAAAATTGAATTGAATTGAATTGAAATCTGCCAACTCACAAAATCTTCAACATCTTCAAGGCTGAACTTTATAGTAATGTAAAATGTAATATTATCTATCAGCATAGAAACATATAAAACAATGGTTTAATTATTTGAAAACAAGTTGCTAAATAAGGCACAGCCACTATTGATTCTTAGTCTTTGTTTCAGACCTCCTCCATTCATGCTGGTAAAAACAACACAGACCTGGCACCGTTTTTAAGGCCTGAACACTGATAGCAAATTGAATATTTTTGTGGAGGAGTGTCAAATAGTGACACTTTTGTGAGTTCATACTGGTCTTACTGGTTTGGAACCTAGTTTTTGTAATTCAAACTTGTGTGTTGAAATAGCTCTAACGCCATGCCAGTAATGATCAGCAGCTTTAGTCCCTGTCCCCAGAGTGTTCTGTGCCCAGAAGCTTGAAGAATTATACTAACCACTTTCACCTGTGCCGTCAGAACAAAACATCAGAACAGCTACAGATGCTACATGCCTCTACTGCTCAATCTGTTACTTTGCCATCTAAACACACTTGATCATGTGAATTATTTGTCATGTTACTTCTGTGTTCTTCTATTCACTGTTTTGTTTTTCACATTCAATGTTACTCAGTTTTTACCAGAAGTCTTTTTAAGATGTTGTGTTTTTACTGTGTTTTCAAGGAATCTGCTACACCGAAACTTCAAGACCAAAACCTCAACCTGAAAACTGAACTGGCAACTTGATTTGTTGAAATTGACGATATACTGTATAAGCTAAATTCTGTACTCTTATCTTTTCTCTACTCCATTGTGAAAAAGGAAGGAAACTTCAAAGTACACCACTGTGGAGAATTCTAATAACAAAGAAAAGTGTGGCACTCACTCTGTCTGAGTTATTGTACATTGCTATAATTTCGCTTTTGTTCATACCAATGTTTGATTGATTTATTTGAGCAGCAGAGATCAAAGACATGAGGAGACAAAAGATAAAAGATGAGCTGGAGTGAAGACAACTTACAAACTGTCACCATGTCACATCCAGTAGCAGCAAATGTTCCTTAAAGAACTGAAATAAATGAAACTCTTCCCTGTGTATTGCTATGCAAGTTATGGCTTTTCAGCCAATTCAACCATTTTACTGTACTGTACTGAAGTGGAATTTAATTTTAAAATGAAAAAAAAGTGACAGTAATTACAACTTCGTGTCTTTTTGGTTGCCCCCCCCCCCCTCCCCTCAGTCTGACTGTTGCTGGGGCAGGTACAGAGGAAACCAGGAAGCACTAGTTGTAGCAAACTATCTGCCGGGGCTTTTTATGGGAGGAATAAATGATAACTTCTCTGCATTGAAAATATGTAGCAATCTGAGTGTTGTGGGAAATTTAGTGTTTGTCAAGAGATGCTGTGCCTCTGGCTGAGGGTTGATCCTTCCTTTCACAGAAGTGAAATCAAACTGCCCACTTAGGAAGCAACACTGACTGATAATCAATGCCACAGGGTGTTGTGCAAATGGAATAGAATGGATAACAGGTGAACAGGTGGGAAATATATGCAATTAGCAAGACACCCCCAATAAAGGAGTGATTCTGCAGGTGGTGTCCACAGACCACTTATGTGCTGGATTCCTCAGGGTGTGTGTATAAACCATTAAATATTGATAAAAGAAGGCAAATGCCATGTGGTTGATATTCATATTGTAACATACTGTAAATGGAACACATTGTTCCAACACTGCCATTGGAACAGTATACAGGTATAGTTTCTGGTTATTCACTCACTTTACGCGTAGTATATATTAAGCCCAAAGATCACAAAAGCACACAGGAAATCTAATTTGAGAGATTCTAGAAATACAGCATATAAACCCAAGATTTGCATAAAATAGCAAATGCATTGCAATTGCTTGTTTAAAAAGTATCAAATTCAAGTTTTACTTCAAATATTTACTCATGTTTTTGATGTATACCACAATACAGGTTTCTAACTTAGGCTGAAGCGAAGGAATTCATCCAGCTATGTCGGGGCATGGCACCCAACCCACGACCTGAGCAGGCGTTCTGGAATGCAATAACTTAACTCATGATATTGTAAGAGATTTGTGCAGCCAGGCTCAATCCAAAAAACATCTGGTGCACAGAGACCGCTCACCTGTAGCTGCTCTGCTTCAGACAAATGGCCCAGATCTGGCTTTGCTGGGGCAGGTAAGGGCAAATACTGCTCGTCCCACTTATCTGTAACGTTTTTGATGAGTAGGACCCCAGGCTTCTTCGATCTAGGGATCCATCCCTTCAGTAAGTTGATGAAGTTGATGAAGAATCCTGGCGGGACGAGCATGACCTGGAGTAGAGATCTCATAAGAAGTAGAGCCCAGCTTTTTAATAATCTCAAATGTACCCTGCCACTTTGCCAATAGCTTGCTCTCCTTAGTAGGCACCATTACCAACACCCTCTGCCCAGGGCTGAAACTCCTTTCCCGGGCAGATTAATCATACCATGTTGTTTGCTGATGTTGTGCAGCCGCCATGTTTCTCTGGCCCAGTGTGGTAATTTTTCTCCAACTTCTCTCTCATCACACATAGGACACATAGGATACCACATTTGCAGATTTTGTCCTCTTCGGTTTCCATCCCGGATCCTCGTAAAATAGATTAATGATAGTTTGTCTAATTGAAGCAGCGGCAGAGTGGAAACCTGACGTGTTAACGTAAACTCTGTGATCAGTCGAAGTAAATCAGACTATATAAATAAGTGTCAGTTTTTGTCAGTCTTTAAGTGAATTTTAACTTCTTAAAGCAAGTCTCAGAGACCTTTTGTGTTGTGTGTCTGATTGAGATCTAAAACACATTCTCAGTCGACTATAATAATATATATAATATTTACCACAGCAAGAAAGAATTTTGAATTTGATGGAAATTTTAAAAAGTAGATATGTGTAAAAAAATGTATGGAAAAAATAATTGTAATGTGATTATTATAATGAAGATGTGAACTAGAATTCAAGGGACCAGTTAAAAATGTATGCTATATGCACAAGATTTTGAATTAAAAATAGAATAGAATAGAATAGAAATAATCTAATAATTGTTTTATATTAATATAAAATAACCTATAATAGAACAATGGTAATAGAATTGATGTGCATAAACATAAATATAAAGGAAAGCGTCAATTAAAATATAGCAAGGAACAAGCTCATTGATTGATTACATGGAACATTGTGTGAGTGTTGTGAATATAAACATTCTGTGATAATTCCCTATTATTATAATACTTTATGTGATGTATGAAAATAACACTCTATTTAAAGATATTTATTACAAATCAATGAAATGGAGCAAAAGCAACAATGTTTGTTGTAGACAGTGAAGATGAATGCTATATGCAAGATAATCACTAACAGAGAAAGGCATGACTAAGTAAAAGTAGAAAGAAAAGTGAGTGAAGTACTTATGTGAAAGACTACTGCATATGCATGATTACCCACAAATTAGCCTAACCATATTTGTCAAAAAGGAAAACCTGCAGATAAGGTTGTTAACAGAGTTTATGATTGTAAACCACAACAAAAGTGTGAATACAGCTCAATGACGGGTTGGAAGAGAATAGCTTTGAAATGGACAACCTAGACTGTGCTCACAGCCCACCTTAGAGGAAATCAACAATTAGCAACAGTGTGAATTACTGTCAGTGGGGTAGAGAGGCACGTTGGTCTCTAAACTAGACGGCAAGGCCACAGATCAGCTGACTGTCCACAGAATGATTCTGCTGGAGCCAACTGATGGGAGAGAGGCAGAACAAGGAACAGCAACCGTCATAGACGCCCTGTTAAGAACTAGGATTTTAATACCATGTGAGAACTTTCCTTGCAATGATCACATATTTCCAGTAAAGAAAGCTCTTCCTTCCACTGGCTGGAGGATGGTACAAGACCATCAGGCTGTAAAATAAAGTTGTACAACAAAGAGCAGTCGTGGTATTGTACCTGATCCCTACACCCAGATAAGCAGATTTTCTTAGATATAGATATTAGTAATGCCTTTTGTAGCATTCCAGTTCACCCAGATTCAAAATTTTGGTTTGCATTTACTTATAAAGGTCAGCAATACGTACACCAGGCTACAACAGGGTTATTGTGAAAGCTCGGGCTTTCACCAATATTTCGAGCTCCTAAATATTTAACTTGTTTCGGCTAATAGTCGGCTATTTTTTCCACAGTGTATGTCAGCAAATCTTGCTAAATTTACACCCCCACATGGTAGTGAGATATTACTGTACGTAGATGATATTCTGGTGGCGTCACAGACTGATAAAAAATGCAGGAAAGATACAGTAGCGCTTCTTTCATTTCTGGCAGAGAACAGCCACAGGGTCAGTAAAAACAAACTGCAGCTGTTGAAGAAAGAAGTTAAATATTTAGGACAGATCATATCAGCAAGTGGACAAAAAATGATCCAATAGAGACTTCAAAAGCCAGAAAACCTAGACCAAATTTACAGGACAACCCAATACTGGTTCTGTATTCATCTGTGTTGATGGATCAAGGCACAAAGTCTGAAACTGGAAAAACGCAGAGTGGCTGTGCGGTTCTGACTGATAGTGAGACCTTGAAAGCAAGAATCGCTACCCCCACACTACAGAGCACAAGCAGCAGAAATAATTGCCCTGACTGAGGCACAGTGCGGACACGGAGTATGATTAACGACCAGTGTTTATTGCTCAAAACGTAGTCAGGCAATCCAGGTCATACACGAATAGTCACAGTTCTCAGGCACGAAAGGGAGCAGGCAAGATCAGGTCCGGGAAACATGCAGGAGTTCGGTACACAGATAAACACGGCAGAGGTACAGATGAGGGCTAGACAAAACTCGTTGGTCAGACAGTCAGGAGATTTACCACAAGGTCCAAGGCGAAGGTACAGACATGGTGTTGACAGGAATCGGCGGACAGGTACGGACAGGATCGTGCAACAAGTTTAGCTGATACGGCAACGCTGAAATGTGGTACTAGGACTCAACAATCTGGCGAGGTACTGGGGTGCGAGGTGGTGCCTAAATACACGGTGAACTGATTACAAATGAAGTGCAGGTGTGGATAATAACGGGTGGAAACGGGGACAGCTGTGACATACGGTAAACAGGAAGTGAAGCTAGAACAGAAAAAGAAACCGGGAGTACTACCAAAATAAAACAGGAAATGGAAATTGGAACCAAAACATGATGACATGGCTGACAAACTAAGTCCTTACAAAAATAAAAGCAGAACTAGACCCGGATCGTGACAGTCAGATAGTTACCATCTATACTGATAGCACATATGCACACACAACTATATATATATTTGCCAGTCAATGGGAAAATAAAGGCATGATGACATCAACGGGAAAGACTATAATGCAGGTGATTTAATATATGGACCCATAAAGGAGCAACTCTTAATCCGCAAAGGTACTGACAAGAGGGGTAACCTGTCCTACCAGCAGCCCTCTATAAATGGTCAGTAATACTGAGACATGGGCCTTGCCATGTCTCAATGGGGGATGGTACGGATAATGAACAAATAGTATATACTACTTATGGATTTACAAATTATTCTAAATATCTTGTTCCCGGTGCATCATGTGCGCTAAAGATAACACTCAAGGAAATATTCGACAAAGAACATTCCCTACAGAAGAATATCCGTTCCAATATTTACATATGGATTTTTGTGAATTAACTAAAGTAAATGTCAAGGTAAAAAATAGTGTTTGACAATTATAAAGCTTTTTTCCAAACGGGTAGAGCACTAACTGTAGCAAAAATACTAGTATGAGACACAAGTACGAGATACTGGAAAGAATTTATAGTGATGACGGACCACACAAAATCTCCTCTGTGCAACATTTGTGCAAACCAGTGCAATAATTATATCTATACAATCCTTCCAATGCCTTCCATATGTCAAAGGTGTTAAAACATCACAAGAAATGTTTTTCTGAAAATGCTTTTCAAGATGTGCCTTGCCCACAGGAGGGACCACTGCAGGCTGGTAACTGGGTGTTCATCAGAGTCATAAAACGCAAGAACTGGACCTCACCCCAATCAGAAGGCCCGCACAGAGTGACACTGGCAACACCTACAGCCTGCAACCGCGCAGTATTGCCCGTGAGAAAAAAAAACAGCAGAGGAAGGTAAAAAGTCTGGCTACAAAGGGGGTTCAGCAGCATTTAGAATTCATCACCAATGAAGAAAACAGCGATACCCTCTCTCACTTAGGGGGACATTCTGAAAAGGAGATACTATGAGGAGACACTGTTCAGCCACAGGAGTTGTACTAACTGCCCTTGTACTGTTGATTGATGCTAAACCACTCCTTAACCTTATTGAGGATCAGGAGAGACCTCCTGATCCGCATCACACTAACTCGTGGTATTGTTACATTAAGTTTCTTGCCAAACAGAGCACTCATCACTTTACTGAAAGTGGCTGTTATGTGTGTGGAAACATGCCAAAATCTGTTGCAAACCCTGATGTACAAATTCAGCCTGTAGACCTACAACGAGAGCGATTATATCCAGACACTTTATGTTCACTGGTTTCACCTGATGCTTTCACGCCTCGTTCGGAGGTCAAGGGAAAGGAATAGTTCCACGTCCTCCATCATACCACGGTCGTAATTATACACAGTTTTTGAGTGCCAACTTCTCCCCAGATATCTTATTTGATCATGTTCCTTTTCCTCCTCAGTTCAAGGGACACTGTTTCCAGAGCAGTAGCTTTTCCCTTTTAAAGAATAAGGATTTAGCCATCTCAGTAGGGGAAGTTCACCTGAACCACTGCCAGACGATGAAGATGCCTTGAACTCGCAGTGCCACCCATTTCAACACTTCTGAGGCACCAAAGGGAGTTCAGTGTGTCTCCTATTATGATGGTGCTGATTTCATGGGGACCCTCCCACAGTCTGATATCAATTATGTTTATGGGCACACAATCTATGTTCCTTTTTTCACCCAATTGGGTAGGTTGTTGTGTTCCTGGTTATGTTTCAGATGGCTCCTACGTGATAACACCACAGCAGACAACTTCCAAGGGACAGCTACGGAAGCAAGAGAAAGAAAGTGATCGGATTCGGGATCAGACTTTCCCATGGACAAAAAGCTCTGGACTACAGGCCAGAAAGTGGAACTATCACTATTTCCATGGTTGTGGTAGGAAAAATCATGGTAAGAGTTGAAACCATAAATTACTCAATGACTCAACAGGCAATCCGTGACCTACAGCCTCAACAATGTTGACGGAAATGGACGCTAAACTGTAAATTTTGTGCTTCTGTGCTTTTGACCCTGCCTACAATGTTGCAACCTTTTTTTCAATGTTTTATGACGTAAGAAAATCGTAAGAAGTTGTGCTGTTCTGATGTATGAACGACTGTTTAATGAATGTTAAACAGGTGGAGGAAACATCTACAGTCTTCACTCGTCACTTTACAGTGTGATCAACACCAATGACAGCACAGCATGTATACATGAACAAACATGCTCTAAGCCTTGTCTTACTTTGAATAAAAGTTCATCTTATCAACAACTCTACCTTGGGAACTTCTTGTTTTTCTTTGGCCAACTTCATAAAATGTATTAGAAAATCATCTGAACTTTGGATTTCCCCTTTCTTCCTTTTTGTCCACCTCTGCTCATTCTTCTGACTGCTTGCGCTTGACTATATTGAAATTTACTATTACCATAGATGTCCAATTGCAATACAAACTAGAAAAAGTAATTTCTCGAGAAATTACGTGGGAGAGCTGATCTGCTGCCGCAACAATGACAAACGCTGATTAAGCTGCTGACGTCAAAAAGTTGACTACGTCTAAAAGTTGACTACGGCAAAACGATGAAAACGTTGACAAAGATTAAAACGATGACAAAAGATGGCTATTAAAAAGATGATGATTAAAAAGATGACCAAGGTCATACTATGACAATATTAAAGAGATGACAATGATTCAAAAGTTGACCACAGTTAAAAGATGTCAAAGATTAAAAAGTTGACCAAGGTGCATTGTTGACAATCATAAATAAGCTGACTATCTTTTTGATTTGAAGAAAATATTTGTAAATAATTACCTAACTGTGTAATAGTTTAATAACTAGTAGAAATTTACCAGTCAGAAACAAAAATCTTGCCATTTAAGGTAATAAATTACATTCATTTAATAGAAATAATAGCCCTATTAAAGCAAAAGATTTAGATTAAGCCCTTTCAGAATAAAAGCACCCTAATAAGTTTGAGTGGCTATTTACTGAACTCTAAAGTAGTCTCATTAACAATTGGTAAGTATTCAGAACCACAAAATTTCTAATCAATCTTGCCATTAAAGGTAATAAATTGTAATTGGTGCTTTTATTTTGAAAGGATTTAGAGGAAATGTGTGGGGGTAATAGCGTAACTGTCAATTACACTTTAAATAATCCTAATTACCCATTCAAAAGCAAAAACAGTGCAGTTAAAGCTAATAATTGGCATTGGTGCTTTTATTTTGAAAGGATGCAGAGGAAGCATGTTTGGGTAATTACTAAACTGTTAATCTATTTTTAAATAGTTATAATTAACCATCTAAAAGCAGAAATGTTGGTATTAAAGCTAATCATTTGGCTTGGTGCTTTTATTTTGAAAGGATTTAGAGGAAGTGTGTGCTGAATTACTACACAATCCAATAGTGTAGTTGAGTAATCAGTAATAAGCATGGAACTGCTGTCTACACTGAGCATCAGGAGTTTGACCTGTAAGTGAAATCTGCAGCTGCGCTGTCGCCATGAAGACGAAAGGCGGGAAAATCAGGCTCACTCTGCTCTGTAAAAGCAGAGTTTCACCGTGTATAAACAGGCTTGTTCCAGCTAAACCATGATAGTTATCACAAAAATTATTTCATTTTACGAGTCCCAAGGCTTCAATGAGCAAAGACAAAAGCTTGTAGCCACAGTGGCAATTTCAAAATATGTCTCCTCTGTTTTTCTCCCCAGACGTCTGCCATAAATTATCATTAGAGTCTATGGGAGAATTTCAGGATCTCTCTGCACTTTGAGGTTGATAGCGACTAAAGTATAGGTCTGAGGGTATATCCAGGGTATATACACATCATTAGAAAGAAGACGGGGGCGGCACGGTGGTGCGGTGGGTAGCACTGTCGCCTCACAGCAAGAGGAGGCGGCCCTGGCGCCTTTCTGTGTGGAGTTTGCACGTTCTCCCCGTGTTTGCGTGGGTTCTCTCCGGGTTCTCCGGCTTCCTCCCACAGTCCAAAGACGTGCATTAGGTTGATTGGCTTCTCTCTCTCTCCATTGCCCGTAGGTGTGAGTGTGTGAGTGAATGGTTGTCTGTCTATGTGTTGCCCTGCGATGGACTGGCGACCTGTCCAGGGTGTACCCCCCCTCTCGCCCGTAGCCAGCTGGGATAGGCTCCAGCACCCCCGTGACCCCGCACTAGGGAGTAAGCGGACAAGAAAGTGGATGGATGGATAGAAAGAAGACAATTATGACTACGATTTAGTGAAGTAATAGTAAAGTAGTAGTAAAATTGTGGCTGTAGTGACAAGTTAGAGACAGAAGTTCTGTCTTTAAAAAGCACACCCTCTCACTGTAGCTGTGACATCACGCACTCTAATGGAAAAGCTGAAAATTTCACAAAAACCACACCATATTCAAATGCTCACGAGTCGAAAAGTATAGAAGATACGACAACGCTGATTTACAAGGAGAAAGTTGAACAATGATAGACGCTTTTGAAGTTGAAATGACGTTTCTACGCCAAAGTATGACGATGACAGAAGCTGACGAAAAGAGGGAAGTTGACAAAAAGTTGAACGATGATTCCCATAGACGACCATTATAAAAAAACGATGAAAAAAGTTGAATAACGTTAAAAGTTGAAAAGCTGAAAACATAAAAAGTAATAGCCCACATCTCCTAAAGATGACACACGTTTAGAAAGTTGAACGACGATTCTACGATGAAGCGTTAAAAAGTAGATAGCAATCAAAAAAGGGCAGAATAAGTAGAAGAAAAATAATAAAGACCGAAGATAACAATAGTGTGAGAGCTGTTCAGTTCTCCCACTAATAAAGAGCGAAGATCTCAATAGTGTGAGAGCTGTTCAGCTACTAAGAGATGCTACAGGGCACAGAACTTCCCTGCTTGTGAAAGCATTTAATAAACATCTGTGGCATCTTCTGCCAACAGGCCCTTTCATAGCCTTGCTGGTAAGTTGTTACTGTTCAATCATGTTAGTCATGTTGGTCCATAAAGATGGAAAACTGAAAGAAAGTTCACTAAAAAAAATCCACTCCAACACATACATCTGAAATTTGATTTAATAACTAAAATAGAAAAGAAAAGGTTCCCTGGTTACAGGACCTGTAGTTCAGCAACTGTATTTATTCATTATCCATTATGTTAAAATTAAAAAATCTTAAGGCCCCAGCTGTCTCCATAATAGCGAGGAGGGTTATTACAAAATAATGGAAATAAAAAAAATAAAAATTTACAATTACCTTAAAATAGTACTTTTAGTCTTGGTTGTCTGCATTTGTTACTTTTGCTTCTTGCAATTTTCATATAAACAGTTATTACTATGAAATGCCACTGCGGTGTCAGGCTTTTTCTCCGTTCCACTACAGCCTGTCCTGCTGTTGACAACTAACTAAACTGAATGGTCACTATGCGATTGAGAGTAGGCTCTGAAATATTTTTGTAAGTAGGAGGAGCGCTGCCAGCAGGAGGCAAGGTCGTGTGACTCAACTTTTGGAAAGTTCAACTCTTGGTAAAAGGGAGGAGGCTGCAAAGGTCCAACGAACTTAGGGAGAGTGACTGTATGGGGAGGGGTGGCGTTGGTTTAGAGGTATAAACAGCAAACCGCGGATACCGGCGTGGATAGCAGGCTGGGAGTGCGTCCTTCGTCTCCGGCCACACCGTCTTTGCTATTTGCAAAAGCATCGAAGCTTCTCTGCAGACATGGCACCTGTCATTCATATGTGTGCGTTCCTGTTCGCATCAGCGCTCATCCACGCGGCGACACCGGCCTACCTCAATGGCACGTAAGTAAAAGATCGGGCACCTTCATCTCACGATGTCTCCGAAGTTCGGTGTGCGCGTCATTCCAGTAGACGCCCTACGTACGCGCTAGTTTAGGCATTTGCACGTAATAAAGTTACCCAAAAGTTATTTTGTATTTGTGAATTCAGGGTGCACTGCAGTACTCAAAGGCCAACATCCAGTGTCATCTCACTAGTGAGCCACAAAGTCCACTGATTGGCCTCAGGATACTGTTACGCAACTAGTCCCAGTAGTGTGCGTGCCTGCGTTGGTCTGCCCTTTGTTGTTGCATTGCATTTAATCTTGGTTATAAAGACATAGGATGTCTCTGAGGATGCTGATATTCATTCTGATTTTGGTTTTGCACTCACGTCTGTCCTCTACTCTGTGACCACCATGACTCAAATGCCTTTCATAGTTTATTATGAGTGTCTGATATCTTTTTCGTGTCATGTAAATTAACACCACATCAGTATTCGCTGCAGTGCCACGAAAAACTTGATTGCATCCTTTTTTTCTTGCTGTTAGCAGCGGGCTGTGAGCCAAGGAGCCTCAAATCCAGTGGATAATGTGGTTATTAGAGATTTCCTGCAATTTCCACAAAAAACACTTTTTTAATGACACATTGCAAAACCCTGATTTACATACATAAATCACAAAATTTCCTACAAAATAATAACTTGTAGGACTTACTTGATGAAAACGCCTCCACCAACAAACCAACTATTGTTATTACTATGAATTACTTTTGAATGAAATCACATAAACAGCAAAGATACAAGGCAGCAAGTCCACATCCAAAACAAAACAAACAAAAAAAATAAATAAGAGTGTTACAAAAAGTATAGCTATAGCTAATAAGACTGATATTTGCTGGTGTAGTAGTCCATCACGTACTAAATAGTACTGTGAAGGAATGTTCTACTAATTTGAGGTACTCATTTTATTCAAAGCCAAGTTTTAGAATTTTAGCCAATTGTGTTATTTTACATTTCATTAGTGATTATTTCCAAACATACACAGTAAATTCCATCACTTCTGATATTTTGTTAGCTCTGATATAATCTCCATTGTTCACTAGAGTGAAGCTTTTCTTTGCGATCACAACACTGTTACAGTAAGTCTTGAACGAATCACGCACTTCAACTGTGATTTGACCACGGAAAAGCTAAGAACAGCTCATTTGACCGCGGTACAATTTTAGCACTGCCATGTTCAAAGTTTAACTACAGTGGGTTTTAGAATATTGCCTATAAAAATATTTTATTAAACATATATATATAATAAAATATTATTATATTATAATATTATCTATCTATCTATCTATCTATCTATCTATCTATCTATCTATCTATCTATCTATCTATCTATCTATCTATCTATCTATCTATCTATCTATCTATCTATCTATCTATATATTTGACTTTTATATAACTAAAAGTCATGATTCTAATGCATCAGGATAAGATAAGATAATATAACATATGACTTTATTGATCCCACAATGGGGAAATTTCGGTGTTTCAGCATCTTTGTGACAGTACTGTGACAGACAAAACAAGAGTAGTAACTAATAACTAATAACTTTGCAACACTGTGCCACTGTGCATTATTATTGACAGTGCAAAGCAAACGAAAATACCAGTTGTAAACATACTAGTAATAAAATAAAATAAAATAAAAGTTGTTCTGCACCTACTTTTATAGTAAGGTGAAACATGTCCATGTGAATTCCACAATTTCTATGCAGAAGTTAAAATTTACTCCTCCTGTAAGACTGCTCAGCAGATGGTTTGCCGCGGGCTAAAAAACTACAACAACTAGTGCTTCCTGGTTTTCTTAAGGCTGAGAGGAGGCGGGGCCAGGCTGAGAAGAGGCGGAGCCAGCCAATTGGAGCGGATCTGCTCTGTTAGCGATTGTTTTTTGTACAGCACTAATATTCAATGGCTGAAGGTCACGCTGTAGATTATTTAGAAGACAGTGAGTTTTACAGCATAGTATGTAGCTTTTATGAGCCAGGGTACAGCGCGAGACGAGTTACGCCTTATGGAGGAGTACGAGGCATTAAGTAGACAGACCTTACAGTAGTTAGTGCATCCTGCAACTGACAGCAGAGAACCATATGCATTATTTCTCTGCGCCAATAGAAGCACAACTGAATATCCCAGTGTTGCAATGAATTTACTGCTGCCGGTTCCTCTTGGATAAAGTGTGGATTCTACTGCTGACTGTGTGTATATGTTGTGATCAGTTTTGGGTTATATATGCTCAGGGGACCTGGAAACTAGCTTCAGGATGCCATGGACAAACCGGAAAAAAGAGCCGGGATAGAATGGTGGAATGACCACTGAGTAAGTAATATATTCAACCTTTTAGTCTTTTAGCTTGCATAAAGTTACAGGCTGCTGCTTGTCGTGATTTGGACAGTCAATAGTAGCGCTAGGTAATATCAGCCGGTTGCGTATCATCACAGGGACTCTTGGACAACCGTCTTGTTTTTGCCACTAACAGCAGATGAGGAAAAGAAGAGGGTTTTGGTTAAATGAAGAGTCTCTGGCTTCCTAACAACTATCTGCTTTCATTCAAAATAAAAAGCTGCTAAATGTCTTACAAATGATGTCTTTATTCAAACACACCTAAAATATAACCCTTTGTAAAAATGTAAATGTCTGTCTGTTAGATTCAGTTGTGCTTCTTTCAGCGCAAAGACACAATGCATCTGGCTCTTGACTGTCTGTTGCAGGATGCAGGGGCAGCCTTGTCGTCCTCCAAACGGTGTAACTCGTCGGTGCTTTACTCTGGCTCATACAACTAACCACGAATATCAGGCTGTGCTGAAGTACTCGCTGTCTTATAAATAATCTACAGCAGGACCTCCAGCCATTGAATATTAGTGCTGTATGCCTATGCGAGGAAAAAACAATGGCGAACAGAGTACTTGCGCTGCTGCAGGCTGGGTTTGTCTTCTCTCAACCTGACCGTTGCTGGGGCGGGTACAGAGATAACTAGGAAGCACTAGTTGTGGTCTGTGAGCTTGAGGCAAAAAGTTCTCTGAAATGTTTCAGAAGCTTTTTGCAGAGAAATAAATGATAATTTCTCTGCATAGAAAATAGGAATATGAGTGTCCCTTCATTCTTACATACTATGCAAGGTCGTTTTAGTCAACCTCCATTGAAAATCTGTGAAGTTTTCCTATCTAAAAACAGAAAGTGCCTCAGCGAAGAGCAAAGAATCCAGCACCACTAAGTATTTAGTGATGTGTTTTATGGAGCCAAATAAGTGCCACAGGTTTTGTCAATTCAAGTAGTACTCATCTTAAAATTTGAGTAACAAAAATGTGTTCAATAGGTTTCTTAGTTCAAATACAAATAATCTTTATCTGTTATAATAATTTAAATAAATGGCAAATTCTTTGATAAAAAATGCAAACACTTATCTTATGTATTAAAATATTTACACATTATTTTATTTTTTTCAAATCCTAATTTTTCACTTTCCCATTATGTCTGGTATAAGTGCATCAGAATCATCAATGGTGGTACAGAGTCATGGTGCCTTTATATGCTGTGGGAACTGGGACATCCACTCAAGTGGTTGCTGTAAACAAAATGGGCATTAAAGACAATGTTATCATTTTTATAGGATAAATAGTCCACAATACCTGGAATATTTATGGCCCGAATCGTCATATTTATGAGCCTGGTATTTCTTCCTACCACACACATAAATGATTGCAGGTTGACAGATCTCCCAGTGTTTACCACCACCTTAATACAAAACACAGTCACTAGTGCTTTTTTTAAATGTTGCACTTGTTTTGCTGAATGTCGTCTATCTGTCTATCTGCAGGATTTTTGCTGTCACTGTGAGTTCCCGTTTGACAGCAGGCAAGTGGGAGACCTTGTGTGTACACAATAATGTCCTCACAGAGCCCATGTCCCTGACCGTCACCCTTGACATGGACTCTGGAAGTACAGTCATCTTAGACAAGGCTGTAAAGAAGGACTTCTACCACTGCTTGAGTTTCCAGGTCTGATTCTACACATGTACATTTGGTAATGTTTGGTAAATAAATATAAATAATAAACACTACTGTATTAGACTTTGTAGTACGACCATCCATTTTTTTCAGCGTCACCAAGAAATAGTAGAATAGAACCTAATATTTAATCTTTGTAGTGTTTAAATACTTGCAGAAGGTTTTCTGGAACAGTGATAAATACATTCTTTCCATTGTCCTCTAACCCTTTTTAAACCAATGGCACAGATCCTGGTTTCATTACTGACCTAATTATTATGCCGGCGCCATGACTGAGGCTGTTGATGCCAATGGTTCTCTCTAAATAGCTGTTCTGGTTTCTACTATACCTCTGTTCACTCTTACGCAACTAGAAGCCCATGCTCAATATTGATGCAAAATGACCCCCATCCCTGATCGCTCCTGTGATACTCACACATACTTTTGCTTCATTACCCTGCATAGGCTCCTATTGCAGGGCTGCAGCATTTGTCTGTCAGAAACCAAATAAAGGCACAGAGCTATCTATCTGCATTCCTTTGAAAAATATCCTCTGCCTCCTCTTGGTTACAACACAGATATATAAAAACACAAGCCCAACGAATTGTAGAAGTGGTTCCAGTGTCTGTTACATATGAGTTTGAAGTAAAAGCATATGCTTTACTTGAGTGGTGAGGTTTCACAGTTACTACTGTGTAGTGAAAGTGTTCTGTTGTTTCTCAATAGACACACATTTGCTCCCAAGCCGTTCTTCATTCACAGATGACAGAAAAAAGCTATCAAGCTTTAAAATAATCATTGTCAACTCCCCCCTGCACATTTAGATATCACATGATCCTGTCTGCTAAAAGCATGCATTCTGCTATCTGCAGGTCCCAGCAGTGAGGAGCAGAGTGCTGGCAACTATTAATGTGACTGTTCAGAGTGATAGTGTCTCAATGAGCAAGAAGACCAAAGTTGTCATTGAGCCTCCTGCTTTCATTCATGTCATCCAGACTGATAAACCCATCTACAAACCTGGACAGACTGGTAGGTGCAATAGCACACTTCATAATCTCAGTAATCATCACTTTATTATTATAGAAATGTTTAAAGTATTAAACCTCCTAGTGATAATTGCTTGCTGCATTGTTATTCTTGATCTCACTCTTTTTCTGCATTGATAAGAAATTCTGCCGCACTTGCACAATTTTGGGCTGCTTTGTATGAACTGCATATGCTGAGTCTGTACTTTTAAAACTTTAGAAATTGTGTTTGTGCTGTGGATTAATTGAAATGGTAGTTTCTCGACACTTCTTGATAATTTTGGATTTATAGTGTGATTATATCTGCAAAGTTTGGAACAATAATATGTTCTTAATAAATTGGAGGTCCTACATATTCCATAATGCAACTCAATTTTTAAGAAATAGGATCAAATGTGGTAATTTGTTTAAAGAATGTCATCACAACTGACCTGTGCTGACCAAGTACTTGGCCTACAGTAGGAAAAAGCCTGGTTACACATAGTTATTGTGACAGACCTACAGCAGGACTAACCTGTCCACATGTATGGGAGAAGCACTTTTCTCATGTTTTTAGCACAAATAATGCAGTTCCAGGAAAAAAAGGCTTTTACCAGAGAAATGTGGTTAATGAAGTACAGTCCATAGATCTAGCTAAAGAATATATACACTGTTATACAGGAGCAACTCTCCTCTCTTAATCATTACTAATATCTACTACTACTACTACTACTACTACTACTACTACTACTACTACTACTAATAATAATAATAATAATAATAACAATACTTTCTTTTATTGCAATATTCCTAAAATAAGATTTGCAAGATTCAAAAACTGTAGGGTATTCAAGCACTTGAATACCCTAAAAATATATACACTGTTATACAGGAGCTGTCACAACCTCAGTCAATTACTCCACTATCGAGCCAGTTCCGGTCTTATTTTGTAACCATTTCCTGTTTAGCTCCCATATCCAGTCAGTCTAGTTTTACTTCCGGTCCTTGTTAACTCCACCTGCACGTAATTCAGTAATCAGTAGTCCAGTACTTAAGCACCACCTCTCACCCCAGCACCTTGCCAGATTGTCTGAGTTCATCCCATGACCAGCATTCCAGCATTGTCGAGTTTCCAGTTTCCGTGCATGACCTTGATTGGTAATACCGTTTTGATTCTTGCCCAGCCTATGATAACCCTGCCTAGCGTGTACAGTATGACCTCTGCCTGTTTTTGACCTTTTTTTTTTTGCCCAAGCCCTGTCGGATATCGTTTTTGCCAACCTGTGTATGACCATTGCCTGCCTGACTACGTTCTTATTAAAGCAAACTTTTACTCACGTATCGCTGTGCATTTGGGTCCTTCCACCATTGTGCCATTGTGACAGAACAATCTGGCCAAACATGGACCCAGCCGGCGCCAAGTCGATTAAGACCGAGTTGCAGGCTCTGGAGGCACGGATCCGAACACAGGAGGAACGCATCACTACTATGCTACAGGAACTCTCCAGATACGCTGCCCGACAGGAGAACCTCATGACGGCGTATGGGGAGCAGTTAGCCTTAGCAGTTAGCAGATGGATCCAGCCAAGACCGAGGCCGTAGCAAATTGGCCACAACCACAGTGTCGTCGAGATGTGCAACGTTCCTTGGTTTTGCAAACTTCTACCGTTGTTTTATCCATCGGTTCAGCACGATCGCATCTCCTCTTCATGCTTTGACTTCATCCAGAGTTACCTTTCAGTGGACGCCAGAGGCCGAAGCCGCCTTCCAGCAGCTCAAGGCAGCCTTCACCACAGCACCCATCCTTCGGATGCCGGACCCTCGTAGGCAGTTTGTGGTGGAAGTGGACGCCTTGGACTCTGGAGTCGGAGCAGTCCTGTCCCAGCGAACCACGGAAGGTGGGCGATTACACCCTTGTGCTTTCTTGTCCAGGAAACTGTCCCCTGCCGAGCGAAATTACGACATCGGAGATTAGGAATTTCTGGCGGTCAAGGTGGCCCTGGAGGAGTGGCGTCACTGGCTTGAGGGGGCAGAACAACCTTTGCACGTATTTACCGACCACAAGAACATAGAATACCTTAAAACCGCCAAACGCCTGAACTCCCGCCAAGCCCGGTGGGCGCTATTCTTCGCCCGTTTTAATTTTCACTTGTCATATTGCCCCGGATCGAGAAATGCCAAACCCGATGCCTTGTCCCGTATTCATGAAGCCGAATCCACAGCACAAGAGCCCACCACCATCCTTCCCGCGTCATGCCTTGTAGGGGCAGTTACTTGGTCCATAGAGGGCAAAGTCCAAGAAGCCACGAGGGGTCTGCCAGTTCCACAAGCCTGTCCACCTAATCGGCTGTTCGTCCCTCCGGAGCTTCGGGGGGAGGTAGTCCACTGGGCCCACACATCCTCGTTCAGTTGCCATCCTGGGGTCCAGCGGACTGCTTTCGTCATCGGCCGCCGGTTCTGGTGGCCGTCGGCAATTAAGGATGTCCAAGAATATTTTACCGCCTATCCTGTCTGTTCAACCCACAAACCCTCTCACAGGCCACCTCCTGGGTTGCTCCAGCCACTTCCCATCCCGCATCGCCCTTGGTCCTACATTGCCCTGGATTTCGTGACCGGACTTCCCCCATCCAGAGGCAACACTGTCGTACTCACGGTAATTGACAGATTTTCCTGACTCACCCACTTTGTACCCCTTCCGAAATTGCCCACAGCCAAGCAAACCGCCCAAGCAGTTCTGGTGCACGTCTTTCGGCTGCATGGGTTCCCAAAAGATGTCGTGTCTGACCGAGGGCCACAGTTCGTGTCTTGTTTCTGGAACGAGTTCCGCAACTTATTGGGAGCCCAGGTCAGCCTGACATCCGGTTATCACCCCGAGTCCAATGGCCAAACAGAACGCATGAACCAACAACTTGATCTTCGTCGCCTGGCTTCAACCAACCCATCTACGTGGTCCCAGCAGCTCCTCTAGGTAGAGTATGCACACAGCACGCTACCTTGCACATCCACCGGAATGTCACCCTTCCAGTGCGCATACGGCTACCAACCTCCTCTGTTCCCGTCTCTGGAAAGAGAAGTAATCATACCCTCAGCTCATGCCCTGCTTAGGCGCTGCCGGCAAACTTGGGCCCAAGCCAGGAGGGTCATGACCCAGTCCCAGGTTCGCTACAAAAGATCGGCGGATCGTCATCGATCCCAAGCACCCATTTACACCGTCGGCCATTAAGTCTGGTTATCCACTCAAGACCTGCCAATCAAGACCCAGTCACGTAAGTTATCACAGAGATTCATCGGACCATTCACCATTGAACGCATTATTAATCCTGCATCGGTGAGACTTACGCTTCCCAGGACCATAAGAATTCATCCAAACTTTCATGTCAGCCGAATCAAGCCGTTCCTGTCGAGTCCAATGGTACCGCCCACTCCACTACCATCTCCACCCTGTCTAGTCGACGGCGGCCCCATCTATACTGTTCGTTCCCTGCTAAATAGTCGCCGCCGTGGGCGCGGACCTCAGTACCTTGTGGACTGGGAGGGATACAGCCTGGAGGAACGATCATGGGTTCCCGCCCGGGACATCCTGGACCCCAGCCTCATCCAAGAATTCCACCAAGCCCACCCAGACCTCCCTGGGCCGTCTAGGAATCCGCCCTAGCAGGGGGGGGTTCTGTCACAACCTCAGTCAATTACTCCACTATCTAGCCAGTTCCGGTCTTATTTTTTAACCATTTCCTGTTTAGGTCCCATATCCAGTCAGTCTAGTTTTACTTCCGGTCCTTGTTAACTCCACCTGCACGTAATTCAGTAATCAGTAGTCCAGTACTTAAGCACCACCTCTCACCCCAGCACCTTGCCAGATTGTCTGAGTTCATCCCATGACCAGCATTCCAGCATTGTCGAGTTTCCAGTTTCCGTGCATGACCTTGATTGGTAATACCTTTTTGATTCTTGCCCAGCCTATGATAACCCTGCCTAGCGTGTATGACCTCTGCCTGTTTTTGACTACGTCTTTTGTCCAAGCCCTGTCGGATATCGTTTTTGCCAACCTGTGTATGACCATTGCCTGCCTGACTACGTTTTTAATAAAGCAATGTTTTACTCACGTATCGCTGTGCATTTGGGTCCTTCCACCATTGTGCCATTATGCCCTCCCCCCAATCACTACTAATAACTACTACTACTACTACTACTACTACTACTACTACTACTAATAATAATAATAATAATATTAATAATAATAATAATAACAATACTATCTCTATTCCTAAAATAAGATTTGCAAGATTCAAAAACAGTAGGGTATTCAAGTGCTTGAATATCCTACTGTTAATAAAATAACCTAGATCTTCATTTGGAAACTTTTTTATGCATTAAAGTTGTACAGGTTTAGCACTGGACTGTTTGGTGTGGTCAGTTCTATAATACATTTTTATGTACTGTACCAATGAGCTTATTATCCTTTTTATCTGGAGCGTTGGAACGTTCACATTTTCTTTCTTAGTCTTTTTTAATGTACTGTAGAACTAACTGGTCAGTCAATGAAGCTGGAAAAGCCAACTGACACACCTGATTAAGGTAATGTGCAGAGAGAGCTGGAAAACCAGAAGGGATACCGGCCCTTGAGAACCGGAGGTTAACACGTGCCTTAAACAATGCCACCAAAACTGGAGCTAGGTCAGCAGTCCATCACATTACATATATGTATGTGTTTGACATTACAACCTACACTCCTCAGTGAAGGAACACCTCCTTGATTAACATCACAGTAATATAAAATGGCCTGTTAAGTGCAGGATCTACAGATAGCCATGTTTAATACGTTGTTTTGTCCCCACAAGATTTGTAGAGCACATTATTGTCATGGATCAGCATCTAGTCTTTTCTACTTTGCTTTCCGGTTTTATTTTGACACTTTTTGTTTGGTTTCCTGTCTGTTCTAGGTTCCATTTTACCACTCAGTCATATGTTTCTAGTCACGTGATCATAAGCAGTTTTGTGTTAATCATTAGTCACTCTATATAGCCCCAGTATGCACCTCATTCCTTTGTCAGATTGTTTTGTGAGAACACCGCCGTGCCACATTTGGTGGCCAGTCAAGTAAACTCCTGTTTTTGTACTTACCTGTGTTGCCCGCTCCTTGTCGGTATCTCTGTCTGTGCTCTTTATTCTCGGTGCCTGGCCATGGGATTTTGCTTCTTGTTTTGACTGAGCTGTCTAATAAACAAATTACTAGACTGGTCTCCGGCTGTGCATCTGGGTCCTGCATCACAATCGTGTCCCGACGGTCCGTGACAATTATGGATTGTCTGAGCAACAAAGAGAGAATAATAACAAAGAAAAATAGTAAAAAAATGCCTGAGGGTTGTAAAATAATGTAAGAAGATACTTTATTTAGCTCCGCCATAGCTATGCATACAAGTATGAAGTGGATTCAGTGAGTGAGTGAAAACAGGGTTTAGGGTGTACCTAGGAATAAGAATAAAAATAAGAATAAGAAAACCTTTAATAGTTCCACAGTGGGTAGTTTTGTAAACTATGAAAAAGATTGCAATAAACACTGTTACTAATTTTTTGACCAGTAAACAATTGATTATGATAGTCTGACCTACTGAAGGTAAATGCAGGAACAGGTATTTTTGCATGTTGTTTAGACAAAAACTTTATTCTAGCAATGTTTTTCAGATGTTAGTGGCAAATTTATTAATGCATTTTAATAAACTTTAGGTCTGAGTAAATAATTACACCAATGTTTCTTGTATGTAGTTTTCAATGCATGGAGTCAGGTTAGAGAAAATTCTAGCACATTTTTCACTTTGAAAGTAGGGGACTGTAATTGTGAGATATACAGATTTTATAAAGTTCATCTGCATAGGTTTGGTAGTGTTGTAATGTTCCATAATCCATAATAATGTGAAGAGACAATTGAGACAACATAGTCTCAGGTCTGTGGTATGGTCGAAAAAATGTTTTGCACCCAACTGTGAATTTGGTAAAAATAATTGTTTTCCTGAGCATGATGCGGCATCTAGATTAAGGTTTTTGGTTGTGCCATCCATTCCTCCGTTTTCAACCGCTTATCCGGGGCTGGGTCGTGGGGGCAGCAGTCTGAGCAAAGTGTTCCAGACCTCCCTCTTTCGGACACTTCCTTGAGCTCTTCCAGTGGGACCCCAACGCGTTCCCAGGCCAGCCGAGACACATAGTCTTTCCAGCATGTCCTCAGTCTTTCCTAGGGCCTCCTACCGGTGGGACATGCCCGGAACACCTCCCCGGGAGGCATCCAGGAGGCATCCGAACCAGATGCCTGAGGTGGGAGCCAGTCCCCACCACAACTGGCTGCTCTCAATGTTTAGGAGCAGTGACTCTACTCTGAGCTCCTCCCAGGTGACAGAGCTCCTTACCTTACCTCTAAGGGAGCGCCCAGCCACCAAACGGAGGAAGCTAATTTCAGCAGCTTGTATCCGTGATCTTGCCCTTTCGGCCATGACACAAAGCTCATGACCATAGATGAGGATAGGAATGTAGATTGAACGGTAAATTCAGAACTTTGCCTTTCTTCGCCTGATTGGTACACCGACCGCATTGCTGCAGCCGCTGCATCGATCCATCTATCAATCTCTCGCTCCTTCCCTCCCTCACTCGTGAACAAGACCACCTGAGTGTCCAAAACATATGGCCGAAGGTCAGGTGAAACGACTACAAAGTCTATCATCGACCACCGGTCTAGGGTGTCCTGGTGTCATGTGCACTGATGGAGACCCTTGTGTTCGAACATGGTGTTTGTTATGGCTAAACTGTGCCTAGTACAGAAG
>NC_040893.2:4217371-4274871 GCF_900634795.4 Betta splendens
TGTTCTCACTCACTACTATCAGGATGAAGACTCTACATGCAGGCCGCAGTGCCTTATTTGTCTGAGCTTGTGGGACCTTAATAATAATTCTGTTAATAACAGATTATACAGATGAGGTCCCCCAACATCCCCCCTTTTTGTTCTGAATGATGGCGTTTCAGCCGTCGCTTTGGAACAAGACGTTGAAAGGGTCCATGTGCTTTGACAGGTTCCTTAAGGTCCTTAATGTACTTGTCATCTCCTGTGGGAATTATCAATGTTCATTGACAGTCCATGTATTCCAAACAGTCCTTGTTTGCTAGAGTTGGAGGCAAGTCTGAGCATTTTAGAGGGGTGTCTGAGCAGAGGCAAAAGCATGTCTTTCTACAACCCTAAACCCTATGATTTTCAATGTATTTCTCAGGTGAAAGAAAACACAAGAAAAGAGAGGGATAGATGAGTGAAGAGAGGTGTGGTTAGAGTTTGGTGGTCAACTCATGAAAGAGTTGTTAGCTGGCAAGGCATTGCCAGGTTGGTGTCTTTATGAAGTGTACATGTCTGTGTCTAGTGTGGACTACAGTCTGTGTACATTCTCTCGTTGCATGAGATCTATAAAGACATGGACCTGCTTCTAGGTTAATCTAACCACAATTCGAGTTGGTACTGCCAGGGTTGTGGTACCTGAAAGGGATGCATAACCGTGGTGGTAGTGGACACAAGGCTTTCCTTGATAAGGCTTTAACAGAAACTCAATAAGTTGCTACTGACTCTGACCGAGCTAACTTGCAGATGAGATTTCATTAGCCTACCTAGCTACCTGTACCTGAATTATCTTCTATGATTGTCCTGGAGGGTCTCAGGATGCTGCAAAATTTAGGAGAAGAAATGAACTATGTGTGGGTTACACATTGTTTAGGCTCATCCAGCTATTCCCACCAGGTTGCTGATAAGATTTTTTGGACCTACAATGGATGCGGACTAGTTCTCTTTATACATATCACGTTGTGGCATGGACTAGTCTACCCTCGCCTTTGGGAGCTGGGATTGCTCCCCCCTTTTGGCATGTGGATGTGTTTGACGCAGGCTTGGTGCCTGGTCTAGGCCACCTATGTCTTTCGTACCTAGTGTAATAGGGAAAGATGCCTGGTCCAATCCACTAGTGGGGAGTCAGTGTCTGGCTTTTGCTGAGAGGTCTGAAGGAGCAGCCGAACCGTTAGGCTTTTAAGGCTTCCTCCACGCATCTCCGTACCAGACTTACAATGTCCATCTCTGAGTCTTCCCGTGACAGGTAAACTGGACTGTGGTCCCTGTACCTATGGTTCAGGTTCTGTCTGAGCCGACCTCTTCCCCCACGTGGGTGGGAACGAAGTTGTTTTGGCCTTGAATTACAGTGTTGAAGAGGCTCATCTTCCTGATTGACTGTGTCAACCTGCTGGCGATGTGACCTGCGGTTTTGAGTCTTCCTTTGCCCTCGACTGCTTCTCTTAGCACGAGGCATTTCGTGGCCTTCAATTGTTAAGTCAGACGTTTGATGGGTCTGGATGCTAAAAACTCTGGCGTTCCCTACAGGTCTCCTAATGGGGCGTACACGCGTTTCCCTTTGGGCGAGAGCCACTGCCCTGCTTGGGGCATCTGCAGCTTTGTATGTGATCGGGTTGTTTGGCTATCCAGAGGCGGGGGCTGCTCAGCCTTCCTGGGAGCTAGCCTACTCTAACCACCTAAACCTGACTTGGTCAGCTCTGGTCTCCTTGGACAGGCTGCCATGTCTACCTGATCACTCTGGCTCTTCCTCCTGGCTTTCTCAACCTCTTGACGGGCCACTAGGAGACTAGATTGTAGGGCATCATGATCCTGCTGCAATCTCTCCTTATCTTCCCGGAGCTGCTCCAGCTCTTGTTTCATTACCCAGAGACTCTGCTTGAGGTAGGAAACGGTCTCAGATCAGCTTTGTAGCCACTGCACACAAGGAAGAGCTTCTTTTCATACTCTGCAGCCTTCAACTGCGCCTTGCGGTGGCACAGTAGAGCCAACTCACCCATTACCTCTTGGGTCAGGTGAGTTTCCATTGAGGGCTTGGCCATGTAAGATAAATACCTCTGCAATTCAGCTTCACATTCATTAATACATTATACACATCTAAGATCTTTGCAACAACTCCTTGAATGTCTAAGTTTCCCTTCCTGGGGAAATGTTCAGCACAGGATCTCTAAAGATTCACGTTGCTCATTTTGGTTCTGAGGAGCGATGAGATTTACAAGTACAGCTAAAGTAGTGATGCACAGGTGACACTTCAACCTGTGGCTTACTTGAATGTTTATTATGTGTTAGCGGTGGAGGCTTGACTGGGATTGTCTCGCAGAAAACCGAGCTTGGCTCCCGTTAACACAGAATTAGCTAGCAGGGGTTGCTAACTGAAAACACACTAAGCCTACTCACTTTTTCAGTGAAGGCTTTGCACAACCTATTCTCAATCTCTGGGGTTGTAGTTAGCAGCAGTTAATGCTAAGGAAAGCACAACCCAATGGTATCACTTAACAGTTAATGCAAAGCTATTCCAACTCACAGCAGCTATACTAATGGTAGCATGCTAACACGCACACACACTAGCTGACATGTAGTAGCTCGTTGCTAAACTAACGAAGCACAGCCTGGTAACGCTGATGGCAGCTAACCCTGAGCTAATAGCTAAGCGAGTAGCTAGGCTAACACTAGTACCACTGGTGGTATAGCAGCCTGTGCTGCCCGCAGTGCCTCCTTTGTCTGAGCATGTGACCATAATAATAATTCTGTTAATAACAGATTATACAGATGAGGTCCCCCAACAGTATTGTGTAGTTTGATCTGCTGTATTGTTGTCAGATAGCCCTGAAGCATGTGTGGTGGTGTCCACTTAAATCAATTTGATTTAATGCTCATACAGGCGTAGCAATTAAACGTGTCTCTACTGTGATTTGCTTTCGTCTCCCCCCCCCCGTCAGAACCTTGTTTGCACCCTGTGAGAGTGTTTGTTACGTCCTATTGGCCTGTAGATGGCGATTGACTCCCACTTTTGGTCCTAAAACGCCGTAGTTGACTGTGTTATATAGCCTCTTGTAGCTACTGATGAAGTCTTGGGTGGCCTAGTGGTTAAGATGCATGGCTGCAAAGCGGCAATATTATATTATTTGAGTACATTTAAAATTTGTTTTTTAATTGAAAGAAGACACAAAAGACAGGGCTCAGAGGTTTAACATTTAATATTTTATTAACAGAAGATCGTAGCAATTAACAGCATACTTATTCAGTCCTTTATCTCTTTTCTCTACTGCCGTAAATAGAATACGAAGAACAATGAAATGTAAGCTTCATATTACGCCTTGTACTGTAAAGACTGTTCAGATCGTGTAGACAACAGACAACAAAACATTGTTATGGCATCGACAAGGACAGCCAACTTGCTTTTCCCTGCTTCAAACAGCTGCTGTAATTGAGAGCAACCAGTGCGGCATCACCAGTCAATCTGTAAACACAGCGGTTAGGACACTTTAGGTGTGTGAACTGGGGAGGAGACAGCAGCAGCGACTGAGTAGCGACTGAACAGAGTCGATGTATTCCCCCCGCATTCATTTGATAATGGCTGAACCGTGGCTGACAGTTCAGTTCAAAAACACACTGAATATTTACCAAACCGTCCTTGAATAACATCTACTGTATGAACTGCAGTTTCTTCCCTGATTAGCCATGATTATTATGGAAATGTCGAAGTGCTACAAATAAATTAGACCAGAAAGATATGATAAATACATACACCAGATTCAAAAGCGTCCACGGTGTATGGAATTCTCCAGTGCTCCACAAGTGTCCCACAGCCTAGGTGCAGCTGAGCAAATTGCCTTTGGATATATAACTATTAACCGGCCCAATTATTCTTGCAGAGTAAACATGTGTAGAACAAACTACTTGCTGCATTAATGAGTCTTAGACATGCAGCTGATAATGCCGTCCGATGCTGCCCAATCAGTTACACATATTCAGTTACAATGACACACACAGTCAAAACAAGTCAAAATGCAGTTCTGCATACAGCGTAAACACTTAGGAACAAACATGTTGCTGTAATGCGTCGCCGTAGATCTGCTGAGTTCTCACGTTCTGTCAGAGTTACGATCGACAACTGCTGTAAAACAAATTTCTATGATTATTACAGTTATTACAATATTTTGTATCCGATGTTAGAGGAGTGGGTGTGTACATATTCTTAAGAGACACCTGCTATTTAAAGATACAAAAAAGCTAAGGAGAATGAAAACAAGAATTACAACAAGAATATTTTGCTGCTGTGGCGCAGGTCTGTCTTAAACTAGACAGAACGATTATAACTTTGCAGTGAACAGAAAATAACTAAGCCATCAACTATGTTGTTCAGGAAAAAACAATTGCATAGTAAGAGCAATAACAAAGGATCGAACTCACACAAACTCAACCAAGACAATAGTCACTCAGCCTAGAAATTACCTTGTAGAATGACTAGTCATGGATAATGTCTCAATTTGAATGCAATGATATTTATTTGATAGCGAGTTGTTGCGCTTCATACTCCCCACATTTGAGCACACAAACTTCAAAACTTCAAAATTTTAAAATGATATTGTATTTTCTTCATGCTCAGTCTATGGGGAGATATGAATATGAAAAAAATTAGTGCCAATTGTCTCTTGAGTCTGAATTCTCTCAGTCCAATTTGCTGTTTCTTGCAGATACACCTATGGTAAACCAGTTTCTGGCTCAGTTAAGGCAACATTTTGTAGAAAAGCTAAACGGTTTTATGGGTATGCGAGGAATAACAGTCGAGACATCTGCATCAATTTTGCACTGACTGTGAGTATGACAGTAAGGTAAAATTCCTTTATATTTTAGTAGCTTTTGTTGATTTTTATTACCCTTGATTTTATCGTAGACGGATAAAAGTGGTTGTGCGACACAAATAGTAAACTTGGCAGAGTTCTCCCTCAGGAAGGGAATTTACCGTGACACCTTTAAAGCTAACGCTGAAATCGAAGAGTATGGTACAGGTAGGTCAACTGAATCCTCAGGAGTCTACACTTTCTGATGAACTGTAAGTTCAAAGATGTACATTTACTTCCATCTAGGGATCATTCTTAAAGGCCGGGGGCAAACCAAATTCAGCAATATCATCAGAACCGTAACCTTTGAAGATGTATCTGAAACATACAAACCTGGGATCCCGTTTGAAGGAAAGGTAATGCCCAGTCAACACAGACAAAAATACAACAATATCTATACATAAAGTACCATATTATGATCTACGAAATATACCCTCATATTTTTTGATAAATCAGAGTTATAGGCATATTTGACTGAATAAATGCCAGTGTAAAAATTATTTGCATGATTGAGGTTTGTGACATACTCCTGCTTTCTGACTTGTTGCAGATTAAATTGGTTGGTCCCCATGAAAATCCTATTGCCAGTGAGCCAGTATACTTGTCCATTGATAACACCCAAAACATAGTGCTAAACACAGACGTGAAAGGCATGGCTTCATTTTCTCTGGACACATCCACCTGGAGGGACGCTATGTCTTTGCAGGTTAGTTACCTGTGGTTAATCTCTTTATGTCAGTTTAAATGTATTAACCGCCAGATTTACAATTCAGTTGCTACTTTATGAAAAAGCTTTTATCGTATCTAATATTCATATATTAATTTACCTCCTTTTAGCTTAATGTTGTGTTAACTTGGTATCTAGTTTAACAATTGTAAAATAAAAATGTTCCCTTTTGGTGTTCTTGTCAATAGGCCAGTTCTATAAACACAACAGAAAGTGAACCATTTGTCCCTCATGCCCTCCAACCAGAATACCAGCTCGCCTACCTCCACATCAAAGTGTTTTACTCCACGAGTAACAGTTTTGTTAAGATCATGCAGGTCAAAGAGATTATCCCTTGTGACAAAGATGGGACGGTTCAAGTACAGTACATCATCCAGGGGAGTGAACTGAAGAAGGAGCAGGAAGTCCTCAACTTCTTTTATCTGGTAAGTATGAGCTACTCTTTATATTGTACAGTAATCCTTTTTCATGCTGAATTGTTTATATAATAATGTAATATTTACTGTGTCTGCATTGTGCTCTCACTGTAGGTGATGTCCAGAGGTAGAATTGTGCAGCATGGTAGAGTCCCTGTGGCCGTCAAAGCAGAAACTGGTACAAATAGATACTAATGTCCATAGCTAAGGGCTCCTATTGAAGCTTATAGAAAAATCATCGGCTATATTGACATATGAAGTTGTTTATTAGTTTACAAAGCACCTGTCTTTCTTGCTGTCATTTACACTAAACACTAGTAGTATGTTCATTTGTTTGTGCTGTTTCTTTATTGTGCTAAAGGGCAGCAGTGACGTGCGGTCAGGGTAGACAGAGAAGGCGGGGCCTCACCTCGCCTGGCAATACCATAACGTGACTAAAAAAAACATTGTCCGCTGATCTGTGTTATACATGTTAAGAAATATATATTTTTTCCTATAATTTCAATTATCTTAACATTTATCTGAGTAAAAATTGCTAAATCTGCACATTTCCTGATCTAATATGGCAAGAAACTGTGAGACGCCAGTGAGGGGAGCCTCAGCTCCGATGCTGAAACTGTCAGGAAAAAGGGCTGATATGAGGCGTAATTCCTTACTGTTTCATATTTTGTCTCCAGTATAATCCGACGGATTTATTCTACACTATGACTTTGTACAACCCGCCTAATGTGTTTATCGGTGTTTTTGTGATATGGTTACTTTTCTGATCACGCTAAAACCGACAGAGAAAACTCTAAAGGGAGGCTGGACAGGTCTGCGCCTCATCCAGAAGGGGGCGCTGCTTCCATCCTTTAACGCAGGGTATCCCCACAAATGGGTTTCACTTTTCTAAAAAGACTGACTAAATGACACTAAGTAAAACTTTCCAAGTGCTTGAGAAGTGAATTTGAACCTTGAGTGAAGTATTCAAGGGCAGAGTCAAATCTTTAATCCTTATGATGGTGGATAAAAGGGCAAAAACATTCTTGTTGTGTCATTGTTCTGATATTCATAAACTGCCTAAAACTTTAAGTGTCGCGGGGGCAGCAGTCTGAGCAGAGAGTTCCAGACTTCCTTTTCGCTGGACACTTCCTCCAGCTCTTCCGGTGGGACCCCAAGACGTTCCCAGAGAGACGTAATCTCTCCAGCGAGTCTTGGGTCTTCCTCAGGGCCTCCTACCGGTGGGACATGCCCGGAACACCTCCCCAGAGAGGCGTCCAGGAGGCATCCGAACCAGATGCCTGAGCCACCTCAACTGGCTCCTCTCGATGTGGAGGAGCAGCGACTCCGAGCTCCTCCTAAGGGAGCACCCAGCCACCCTGCGGAGGAAGCTCATTTCAGCCGCTTGTATCCGGGACCTTGCCCTTTCGGTCATGACCCAAAGCTTATGACCATAGGTGAGGGTAGGAACGTAGATTGACCGGTAAATTGAGAGCTTTGCCTTTTGGCACAGCTCCCTCTTCACCACGATGGACTAATACACCGACCGCATTACTGCAGCCGCCGCACCGATCCGTCTGTCAAACTCACGCTCCTACCTTCCCTCACTCGTGATCAAGACCCCAAGATACTTAAACTCCTCCTTGTTAAGTGTCATTAATGAACTGTAAATAATTTCTTGTGTTTTGTGCCCAGTCAATAAAGGACAACTCTCCATACCTCTCAGTGATGTGACAAACCTGGCCCCGTTTGCCCAAGTGGTGGTTTACACTTTGATGCTCAGTGGTGAAGTTGTGGCTGACAGCCATAATATCCCTATTCAGCTGTGCCTAAATAACAAGGTAATTCATTACCACATTAAATTCCAAGACCTTGTCATGCTGTCATAGCTATAGCTAATCCATGCTCAAACCAGTTCCTCTCCACCTCCACCTGTTCAGGTATCTCTGAAGTTCTCGTCTCTTCAGAGCCTTCCAGCAGAGAAGACCACACTGAGTCTGCAGGCTCACCCAGGCTCACTGTGCTCTGTCAGAGCCATAGACCAGAGTGTCCTCCTACTGAAGTCTGAGCAGGAACTCTCTGTTAACTATGTATGACACCAACTTAATGCTATTTTCAACCATGTTACATGAATAATGATTTAATCTGGAAAACTGAAGGTATTATTAATCTAGATTCAATAGGCCGATTCTCCTTGTAATGCAAGTTTAGAGTGATTGAGATTCGAACCAGGATTTGAAGATGAGCTCAGATCAGAATTTAATGGTTAGAGCTCTGCAGTTGTATTTATGAAAAAACATTTTAACCTGGAAAGAATTTCATTTAATTTGACACATTAAACCTATGCATTGGGTTGTAGCTCATTAATTAGACCATGTGTCAGATCATGACATTTTAGAATAGATGATTTGTGCTACTGTAGACTGACTCCATTTCAAATACAGTATAAAATACAGCACTGTATACATCTCTATTATTCGAACTAGCAAATTTTACGGTCTGGTCTTGTTTTGTGTTTGTGTGCAGGTGTACGAGCAGCTGCCTTTACAGAAGCTGTCAGGATACGCCGATGATGTTGAAGACTATGAGCCGTATCCCTGTTTACCTGTTCCTGTACCACAACCACAGCCAACCCAACATTTAAGTCGTGAAGGGTTAGAAAAAGTGCAAGCTGTCAACCAGACGGCACCTCATCGAGCATCGCGCTCAATCTACTTTGCTCCACCCAATCACAAAAATGACATCTACAGCGTCTTTAAAGTAAGAGCCTGATCATTCCAATTTGCCTTTGAAGTTTAGCCCTGATTTTATATACAATATATGACTCCACAATTTTGTTTGTTTTTATCATCTCTTTCCTCATCTAGGAAATTGGAGTTAAAATTTTGACCAACTCTGATGTGAAAAAACCTCAGAACTGCCATGAAAGATATGAATACGACTATCTTTATGGTATTCAGGTTGTATTATTCATTGACTTCACTTTGTGTTGATGTCAACTTCAACAAATGTAACTACTGTGAACGTCATTTAGCAGTAGATCATGATGATGTTACACTAAGAGCTGATCATCTTCCTGATGACGGTCAAGCTGGAAGGACCAAAGCAACTGTTAGAACATACTTCCCTGAGACCTGGATTTGGGAGCTGGTTTCTCTTGGGTAAGTTTAGTTATGTAGTAATTTTTTTTATCCGTGTGTTCATAGGTCTCCGAACCTTTCCTGTTCCCATGGCCTTCAACATGATGCCACTAAGTTCAAGTGGGATAAAAGGTAAAGAGGAAGAGAAAACGCAGGTGGTCAGAACATTCTTCCCTGAGACCTGGATCTGGGACCTATTTACTGTGGGGTAATGATAATATTATATAATATAAGATGGACCATACATGATACATTAGTTCTGTGTTCAACCCTAGCATTGCTGAATTGGACACCTGACACTCTTTGTGAGCAGTTACAGCCACAGCAGCAGTGCGGCGTTAGGGAGCACAATTGTCTTCCCTTTTGTCTAATGCCATAATTAGTTACTGTACTTGTTTATGAAACAATGACAATATAACAGTGAATTGATGAACAATGAAGTGGTAGATATAAGCTCAGTTTATAAACCAGTCATGTTGTACTTTGCTGTACTGTTAAAAGTAAAATTTTTATTTTTATTTGTCTAACTTTTCCCCCTTTGCCCCATTGAGCAAATAGGCCAGCAATAGGCCAGCTACCATTCACCACAGACAGTGCTGACAAATGAGATGGCTCAGAATGACTAGAATAAATTAAATCAGAATAAATTCTATCCTAATAAGAGTTTATGAGGAGCTACAGTATAAGACAAGCTTATGTGGGATATGATCTCTCTTACTAATTCCCTTCAGGACAGAGCATTTTGAAACAACTTTAAATTAGTTATTAGGTGATCCTATGAGTCCTTTTTGGCATCACATTGGTAAAGGATTGTTCCTTATTTTTTACATGGTGGTGGTGGAACATCCTTTCTAGCTTTTGGGTCCTCTGCTGTGGGCTGTAGTTTTCTCAATGATTCTCTGACCTTTTCCTTAGGAGAGGGGCACTGACACATTGAGGCTGCAGCGCCATAATCCTTTTCCTGAGCGCTCTCTAGATGCCTACTCTCTTCTTTGTAGCCTAATGTGAATAAAGAAAAAGAAAACCTCCACTGTAGATGTGTATCTGAAAATACTTCTACTAGATTTGGGGAAATTATTCTAACCGATGTATCTGCATGAACTTTAGACCAGATCCTTAAACCAGATAGAATTTTGAAAACATTTGTATAAAACTGCCTTAAAAAACAAAAAACAGCAAAACATTATTGACAGGAGGATGATGGACAATAAAAAACAGAATTGGTAACTGGGTCTTACAGTTTTAGTGAGAGCGAGACTTCTTGCACAGTATTTCACATTATAGAAGTCAAAATTTAAAATAGGCTGATGTTTATTATTATTTTTTTTAATAAATTTTTTGTGTTTTCTGTGCTGCTTTATCAGTTGAATCTTGTTCATGTTGGTACAGGGACAGTGGCTCGGTGGATGTGAATAAAACGGTCCCTGACACCATCACTAAGTGGGCAGCGGGCGCTTTCTGTGTCTCCTCCGTGGGCCTTGGCGTGTCGCCCAGCACCAGGTTGACTGCATTCCAGCCATTCTTTGTCAGTCTTACGTTACCCTACTCTGTGATCCGAGGGGAGGTCTTTACACTCAAAGCCACGGTCTTCAACTATCTCTCCAAATGCATTGTGGTAAATATTTAGCTGAACAGAAGTGATTATTAATGTCTGTGGGACATGTCTGTGAGATTAGTTTGACCTGTCAACACCTCCAGGTGAAATGTAATAGAGTAAAAAAAATGTTAGAAAAATTAAGTTAGAAAATTTTATGTGTACCTTATCATGTTGCATGGGAAGCTGAGATGTTATGTCTCCCTTCCTCCATCTGCAGGCTAATGTAACACTGGCTCATTCAGAGCAGTACAGCTTCAGAGACTGCGAGGGCTGTGAGTACAGTATGTGTCTCTGTGGGGAGGAAAGCAGAACGTTCTCCTGGATCGTTACTCCAACCGCTCTTGGTACTTCATCGTCTCCTCCTCTTTTCTGCACATTTGTTGACTGTACATTATTGCACTTTACCATCTTTTAACTACAACATCCAAATCTGCATTCAGGAGAGTTCAAAAGGCATTGAATTGCATGTACATTATTATATTATATTGTGGTAGGTGGTCTCTCAGACTCTACTACCTGGCCTTGGTACAGATGACGTTATTTCATTCCCTTAATTACATTTACCATTAAAAATAGACTGTATTGTCTCACACCCACATTTGAAAAGCTGCGTCCCCTGCCCATATTAAAAACACAATGACCTATTTTATTGTCTGAACCTTGTTTTGAGTCTTCAGTCAATTAGAATTATTGACAGATTTTTTTTGTGGTTTTATTTTGGTTTTGTTTTATTAATCTTTCTTCTCATCTTCTGAACCAATAATTGTAATAATGTTTGTACCACCCAGTTGACAGAATGAGTTAATAAACCCCTTTTCGGCGCCCTGATGACTGTGTCTGCACAGAAAACAATGGCAGCCTCTTCCTGAGAGAGGATTTCTATCATCCTCCATCAGCAAGGATGGAGATCAGATTCTGATGAATGTCAAATTGAACTCCTCTAACACCCCCTTGGAGACATGCTGACAATCATTTGTACTAACAAGTCAGGTAGTATCTCTGACGAAACAGTCAGAAACCTCTCCCTCAGGGGGTGTTGTCCATGTGAAGGATTGTGGGCTGAGGAAAAAAAGAGGGCATGGAGATTGAGCTGTATGGGGGAGTATAATAAGGCAACAAATAGGGATTAATGAGGGCAAATAAGACAGAAAATGAGGGAGGAAGGAAAACAGAGGGAGGCGATAGAAAGACAGGAAGATAATGAGCTGGGTGGAAAAGGAGATAGACAAAGGTTTTGCCTGGCTGTGCTAAATTCGAAAGTGGAAGTGAGGTGGTAATTAATACAGCTTTGCTGCTTTTTGTGTGCACACAGGTGACATCAAACTAAAGGTCAGCGCTGAAGCACTGAAGACTGACATACTGTGTGGTAACGAGGTGGCCAGCGTGCCTGACGTAGGCCAGATTGACACAGTGGTCCGCACCCTGCTGGTGGAGGTCAGCAACTGCCACACATGACACAGACACCAGGCTGCACAGTGATCAGCATAGATTTGTGAATGCAGGTGTGTGAGAAAATAAACCTCTTTGTCTGTTCACAAGGCTGAAGGGACGCTACAGATGGTCAGTCACAACGCTCTGCTCTGTCCTGCAGGTGAGAGTCACTAACAGGCGGGTAGTTAGTGCCACAGCCCATCTGGGCAAACTATGACACCAGATAAATGTGCTGTATACTCACAATGCAAACAGATTAAACAATATATTTAGAATCTGTAGTGAACCTCTTCCATTGAGGTTTTTTTAATCTTGTGGTTGTGGTACAGGAACAGGTAAACAGGGATACGGCTCATAGTCGATCATATCGATCACTATTGGCTGTTAATTTTTTAACATTATCCTACACATATTGAATAACAGCATGTGTTATTGTTTATTTACTCTGCCTTTTACCTGTTGTCATATTTGGTGCCACCTTTGTTCCCAGAGGGACCAGTAGAAAAGAAAATCTCTCTCCTTCTTCCTGAGATGTTTGTGGCCGGATCAGTCAGAGCCTCTGTCTCTGTCCTGGGTTTGTGATGCTTTAACATGTTAACATGTCGTGTTATTGGTCCTGCTTTGAAGAGTGAATTACACTAGTGCATTTTCTTCCACTGCAGGTGACATGATGGGCCGGGCCATGAAAAACCTTGACAAGCTCCTGGCTATGCCATATGGCTGTGGGGAGCAGAACATGGTGCTGTTTGCTCCAAACATCTTCATCCTCAACTACCTAAAAAGCACAGGTCAGCTAACGGAGGAGATTCAGGGCAGGGCCACACGCTTCCTGGAAAGTGGTGAGATCTTTATATTGAATATGATCTAATGTATAAGTATCTTTTAGGGACATTCCTTAAATAACTGTTTTGAGAGTCTCAAAAAATGTTTTCATTACTTGTTCACCTGAAATATATAAAGATTACAGGACAATTCTTTTGCAAAGTTGTTATAGAGTTAAAGTGAACGACTAGTGTTTAGGCAACAGTTGCTATGGAGAGAGATAACATGTCTTACAGTAGTGCTCCAGTGCTTGATGTATGAGTGTATCTCCTGCTACATAAACTCTGAGGTTAACAACTTTAATACCCATCATGCAGGCATTTAACCTACATTGAAAACATGTTTTGGTTCTGCATCAGGAACAGGTGGAAATATGAGTCCTGAGGCCCATCACTGGCTTTTCCTGTGACTGGCAGATCTGCACACTGAATCCTGACATTTCATTCTTAGGCTCACATTTGTGTCAGGTGCCTTGAACCCTGTAATGATCCACGCTATCACCAATGCCATGATGAACATGCAAATGTGATCACTTTTGTGTTGCAGGGTATCAGAGAGAGCTCACATACAAGCATGATGACGGTTCCTACAGTGCCTTTGGAAAGAATGATGAATCTGGAAATACCTGGTCAGCAAATGGACTCATTGCTCTGAGAACCGGACTCGTACTGCTTAGGATGCACGAGATAAAGAGGAGAGGGAGCCCAGAAGAAATCCCTACCCGTCAACAACTTTTTAAGAACCAAATATCAAAATCAAAAGCTTATTATATAATCTATGACAGCACTGCAGTTGCATCAGTAATCAGAACATTTTAAGGCACTTATCTTTGTTTTGCTTTACATTCAGGTCAAATCTCATACAATAAGAAAAGAAAAATGACAGCAGACACAGTGGGAGGTAGACACACAGTGTGTCCTTACTGCCGTTTTGGCACCAGGAAACATCCTAATAATTTACTTTATTGAGGGCCTGCCAGACAATATTAATATTTTCATTTATCGGACTCAAAGCACAGCGCCTCAGGGGGATTTAACAAACCCACTGCTGGGCAGTTTGGCAGTTGATGAGTGTGTGTGTGGGTGTGTGTTTGTGGTTTCGAGAAACTAGGCCTCTCAAGTGTTTAATTAGAATTTCATCAGGATGTTGGAAGAAATTGTGCAAATCACTGCAAATACCTCACCCCAGATCAAGTCAACTGATGGAGAACTCTCACGTGTGTTTAAGGGAGATCACATCCATATATTTAATTTGAGGTGGCACAGGTCGAGACGTTTAGTGTCTATGAAAAATAGCTCAAAGGACCATATATGACACAGGGATTTATCAGCCAACTCTGCTGGTCCCCTGAGCACGATGGTACTTTAGGCTCTTCAGCATACTGTAGATGCAGCTCAGGAGACAAACACTGTTTAATGTGAGATACTATAGGAGGCTCCTTCATTTCAGAGCTATCAACACACATGAATTCTTTAAAACTGCCTTTTACATGTGTCTTTCTAGGCTAACCTCCTTTGTGATGAAGTCCTTTGGCGGAGCGAGGCCGTACATTTTTGTGCACCCAGACCACATTAAGAATGCGAAGAAGTGGCTGTCGGAGCTCCAGCAAAGTGATGGCTGCATCAAATCTGTTGGCAAACTCTTCCACAATGGCATGAAGGTAGTGACGTCATGCAGCATACCATCAAATACACATGAATATGATTATTGGGAGTAAAGGAAGCAAGCATGCTTTGAATTAAAAAAGCTTTATGAGGTATTTGTATTGTGCTGCTGTGTTTTCTCCAGGGAGGAGTGAGTGACGATGTGGCGCTGACAGCCTACATAACCGCTGCCCTGCTGGAGCTGGATGGGAATGTGATGGTGGGTTTGTCCCTCTCAACCCCTCAGTGTCCGCCTCACATACTGAGACCTCACATACTAAGACCTCATTACAAATCAACAGTATCCACATTAATTTGTACGTTACTACACTGGCAGTTCAGTAAATCCCGAACATCAACTTTGATTGACTGATTGATCTTCTCAAAGCTTGCACCGGCAACTGTTAGGTCGAACCTGAACGAGCTACAGTAAGCATCTGAATTGCCTGGTTTGTAACAGGATTCGGTGATACAGTGGTGTCTGAGGTGTCTGAAGAAGGCATTGTCTGGCCAGCTGGACAACCTGTACACCACTGCCCTCATGTCTTATACCTTTTCTCTGGCTGGAGACCTGGACACGAGGAGCAAACTCCTCACATACCTGCACCAGAAGTCCTACACACAGGGTGAGGAGGTGAAAACATCAGCACAAACAGCTGGACTAGTCAAGAAAAACACATGTACATTTAGAAAACAGCTGATTGTGCTCTCTCCACAATGACTCCACTGTTTTGACTGACAGGAGGAACCCGTCACTGGAACAGAGCTGGGGTGTCTGCAACGAACCTGGACTCTCTTGAGGTGGAGATCACATCCTATGTGCTGCTGGCTGTGTTGTCCGGCCCTGCCACGCCAGACTTTGGACTGGACTACTCCTCTGGCATTGTGCGCTGGCTCATTCAGCAACAGAATCCCTACGGCGGCTTCTCTTCTACACAGGTAGACCAGACCGACCAGCCAAACACACACACAGACATGAAACACGATGCCTACATTTAACCTCCCTGCTCCTTAGGACACGGTGGTGGCCCTCCAGGCTCTGGCTAAGTACGGAGCCCACACATACAATGAGGAAGGCAGTACCACTGTGACAGTGGCGTCATCATATGGTCTGAGCAAAGAGTTCAAAGTGGACCAGAGCAACAGGCTGCTATATCAGGAGGAGAAGGTGACTGAGGTCCATGGAGAGTTTACCATCAAAGCCCAGGGCCAGAGCTGTGTACTGACACAGGTACATGTACAGTGAGTTACTGCTTAAACCCAAGGCCAACATGACACTAGGGGACAGGAGGTTTAAGAAGGTGATGCTTTCAATAGGAAGACCGTGAAACATAAAAAAATAAGAAAGTAATTATTGTTATCAATGCAGGTGCAGTGTTAGGTGAACACCTCTGACTGGAGATTATGACACAGCTTATACTCAACAAGCATGATTTATTATTACTAAAAACATTTGTAATAATGAACAATTTTTCTTAATAAGCAGGGCAACTCCTTTTATTTCACATTGTCCCTTCCTGGCAGTTGCAGCGTTTCTGCTCCCATTCATACATGTAGCTCCTTATACAAGACAGTCTAGGAGTTTAGCCCTGCTGCCTCAGAGAGACACATGCAGTCACGTTAACTGGAGTTACTGCTATAGGCATCATACCTACGATTAAAGGTCAGTGAAGGCCTTGAGTTTTGTTAGCATGTGTGAAATGGTATCATATGATTTTCTGCAGATCTCCATGCATTACAACGTTCCTCCTCCCCCGGACTTCTCTGCCTTCAACATCTCAACACACACAATGGCCAAGTGCAATGTCAGCCGCCCTCAGTTCATCCTCTTTATTCATGCCAGGTATTCTGTGCAATCAGTGGCTTGTTCTGAACTGTTGGGCTGATCAGGGCACACTGGTGGAGCCTTACTTTAAAGGCTAAAACTACAGTGACACACTGACAGACTCTTTGTCATTTACAGGTACCAAGGCAGAAGAGAGGAAACAAACATGGTGATCATCAACATCAAAATGCTGTCTGGCTATATTCTGGATAAGACCTCCTTGAATTGGGTCAGCCACAAAGTCACTGAACTATAAAATGTGTCACATCACCCAGTGCCCTTGTACTGACAGTAGTATGTCTCTGCTGCTATAGCTGAGGAACGACAACTCAGTGAAACGTGTGGATGTGGAGGAAGGATGGATCAATATCTACTTGGATGGGGTGAGATGCACTGACTCAATGTCTGAGTGAAGGTTTGGAACTGATTAACTGATGATTCAAGTTAACACGTTTGATGTTTTGCTACAGCTAAAGAAGGAGGAGTCAAAGATGTACAGCTTGACACTAGAGGAGGATGTGTCCGTCAGGAACCTGAAACCCGCTGTGCTTAAAGTCTATGATTACTACCAGACCAGTAAGATGCTTGTCAGTGTGCCTTCAGCTGGATCTGTGTCCTCACCTTGGTGTTTCTAATTGAATCATTTGGTTGTACTTCCAGGTGATGTGGCCGTCACTGACTACACCTCCCCCTGCGGAGAGAGTATGTAACGTTTCCTAATTGAACAACCTTTACTTATTACATATATACAGGAGCATAGTTAATGTATGTAGACTATTAAGTTATACAGAAAACCGTATAAAAACATCTAAATTATGAAACATCACAGGACCCAGTAAATTGAATAAGGGATTTTAATTCTAAGGAGCTGCGGGTCGTTCTAGATCTTTTTTTAGTTTATTTTGAAATATCGTTTTTAAATTATTACTAGAAGCTAAAGGTCAACAACTACAACCTCTGTATTTATGACATATGGATGTATTATCTAAATTAATACCACAGGAAATAATTAACTGAATCTATTTTTTTTACTTTAATTGCAGATGAAGGTAATATTTGTATTTAAATAATGTATTGTCATTTATTTCTTTTCCAGGTGACACTGTGAATGAGTTGTAAAACTCTGCAAACGCTACTGTTAAAACCTTTACTAGTGAGAATAAGAAGCTTCTAGGTGTTTACTTTTTAAGACATTGGTTGTTTTCCACTCCTCCCACACTTTTTAGCTATATGTCATTTTAAGGGAATCTCACTTTGTCATTGTAGATTTTTTTCCTTTCATGTGCTGCTGTTACTGTATGCGTTTCATTTTAATCAATATTAATGAACCAGGAAATGGAGCCACACGGTAGCTACTGCTTTTTCCATCATGTTATAAGCCAATTAATTCAAGAAGAGCAGAAAGAAATTGTCTGCAACAGTTGTTTTTAGTACGTCTGACAAAATTCTTCTTATTCACAAATGAAAGTGACATACTGTACAGAGGGTACCATTAACAATATGGCCTGAGTACTCATGCTGAGTGAGTGTGGGAGTTAACAAGAACTATTTGCCAGTGACAGGTGAGTGTTGCTGTACCAGTAAAAAAAAAAAAAAATCACTAATAAATTTTCTACTGTAATTGACAATAACATTTCTTAAATGGCAAGTAAAGATTGTACATGTTTTCATACAGTTTCATTTTAATATTAATATTTTCATTCAGGGATTCTCTTTGTATGTTTCCTATCTTTTCAACATAGACAACAGTCATGTATATACTGTAATGTACCACCTACTATCAACAAACATTGTTAAAAGGCAAGGAGACTGGACAGAATATATTAAGATTAAGGTCTTTTCAATGGTCTTCTATTTGCTTTCTTGAAGTAAATATATCACAATTTCAGGCACCACAACAATAAATTATTGTCACTGTACTGCCGCATGAAACAAATCCATTTCACAGCGTTATCACAGTGTTATTCTGTTTGCCGCTTCTGCAGCAACAGAAGAACAACATTGGGGACCAGATCAAAGAACCTGGATGAGCCTGGTCAATTACAGTCTCTTATTGAAGCTGAGCATACATTTTGTTTTCCATCTTCATGCCTTCAGGCCTCAGCTACAGTGGAGATTCAAAAAAGGAAGTCACATTGTTAGGTTTTCATTTTTGATATGGGAGCAAATGTATTTTTGTGTTTTTCTCTTTCAGACAATGCCAAATGTGACACTGGAACAAACATTTTTAACTTTGTTAACTTATAGCTGCATGTGCAACATGTTTGGCTGTATTTTACTTAAACTAATTAAACTATAACCTGATACCAGCCCTAAACAACCATCTTCTGATTTGACTAATTCTTCACCAATTTAGCGTTGCAAGTTGGCAACTTAGTGTCTTTAAATAGATGATAATAATTTAATTTTTTACAATGCTCATCTACAGTAGACCCTTCATTTAGATTCATAATTGGATAGTGGTCGTTAATTGCTTCCCCACTGGTCAGGCCCTCTGGTATGTCCACATAATAAAAAAACATATGCAAATCTGTCCAACTACTGCATCCCAGCTCAGGAAACACTAATTAAAATGCACTAACAACAGTCATGTTGTAGCCTTCCAGCCAGGCAGCACTTGACTCCTCATGGCACCAATAGCAGGACATATTCAAGGCACAGTCTCTGAATTGCATTATTTCGTATTACTGAATGAGTGTCAATGCGGTGTCTGCAGCGTCCCTTAATAGTCGTTGCCTTAGGCTGGCAGTGCTGGTGGCTGCTTCCCAGTGCTGTGGTCGAATCATCAACTAGGCTAAAGGCTACTTGGCGAAAAGACAAGCTTCTTTTGCTGAGCGTATCGCACAGATCTGTGGATTGCACCTTGAGTTGGCAACATGAATGCATCAATCAGAAACAGTAAAATATTCCCTAAGTACACAGACAATGTGGCAGCTGTGGTTAGACCAGTGTACATCATCACTTGATACAATGGAATGAAAATAACAGGTTGGTGTCTGTGGACTGACTATGAAGCAGCAGATTTAGCTGGACATTAACTTTACCTATCAAAGACTTTAAAAGAAGAATGATACATCATAGTAGAATGAGGACAGGTTAAATGTTTGCTTGACCCCCTGGCAAATGCCTCCAGGCTTTATCCCAAGGTAAAAAGTAGATTGAGTATTTTACTTGCACTAAGGAGGCAGCTAGCACAAGGAAGGGCAACTTATTGTAGCATAAATACAAGAAGCTGGGACACAGATTGTTTTATGTCTGTTTACAGAGTATAAGCGAGGTTAACCTGATTGACATATCTTTATTTAGAATAAGAGGACTGTCTTCTCCAAACTATTTTTTCAGTTTACCCAAATCCAGATTTGTATTCTACAGGTTTCTTGATTTGGTTGGGCATCAGAAAAATTTAAATCTACTGAGTTTTACATGAATTTCAGTTAGTACCAGCTTTCCAAAGTCCATAATGGTCAAATCACAGAAACTGCAGACTAAACTCCTAAGCTATAGTGGGTCAGCGGCTAACAAAATAAATACCTCTTGTTACTTTGGTAAACCTAAGTGACAATATAGGACAACAATGTAGCACTTGATAACCTTAATGTGATGTGGATGTTGCACTTAATTAGTGTTACTGTTCCCATCTCAAAACACCATTGACGTGAAGTGGAGGCTGTAGTGCTTTAGCGTCTAACTGTCATAAAAGTACTTGACTGTAACGCATGCATCGTGCCACCCTGATGGACTAATTTCTAATATTTCTCGTAGATTGTACATTTTGAATAAGATTCTTTTCAATATATTTCTAAAATGGTTAAACCTTTTGATTAAATATCCTAAACGTATTCTGTCTAAACTGACCTGATGAAACACTCAAACAAAACATTGGCATTATGTCAATAAGATCTTTAACAAGCAGTAACTGCAGTACAGTATCTCCATTTGGCAATATAGATATGATTTTTCTTGTCTATAACAAGAAATTTTGGTTTATGTACAAATTTGTGTGTGTGTGTGTGTGTGTGTGTGTGTGTGTGTGTGTGTGTGTTTCCTTCGACTTGGGGACCATAAACCATGTTTTTGCTGTCAAGGTGAGGACACTGTGACCCGCCAAGTGTCCCCACGAGTCTGAAAACCTTTTTGATGGTCAAGATGTGATTTTAGGGCTGAGATTAGAATTGAGTTTTGGTTCGGATTACAGCAGTTTGACGTCTGCCTTTAGTTGTGATGGTTAGGGTAAGGGGCTAGGGAAGGCATTATGTTAATGGTGAGTCCCCACGTAGAAACACAACTGTGTGTGTGTGTGTGTGTGTGTGTGTGTGTGTGTGTATGTGTCCTCCAAGGCCTCCCTTTTTCAATTAAAATAAAATCAAACAAGCAAAACAAATAAGGAACAAGAGAATAAAAACAAGAAGCAAGGCATTGTGTCTGGAAATAGGAAGGGCTTGTAGACTTTATGATGGGAGAGTCCCTGCCGTATCAGCTTGACACCTGTGTGCTTAATGCGCCAAACTCAGTTCATAAACTGTGTGTATCCCTCTGCTCCTGTCACAATAACATCCATCCAGATCCTCATGGCCTCTGCTGAAGGGGCCACCATGTAGTAGAGGCGGTCGTGTGTCTTTACGCAGAAAGTCAGGGAAGAGTTGGGGCTCTAAGGTGAGAAATAAAAACAAAAACAGAAGTTTACAAATCACGTTGTGCTGCAGACACCAATGATTCTCTGCTCCATCATCTGTTCTAATACATGACAGTTTTTACAGTTTTCCATTGAAGTTGTTGAATTTAATTGAAAGAGCAGCCAATCACGCAGCTGCATGATTTATTTTTAGACTACATGCTAAAACCCTAATCGCTGTCACTATTCCTTTTCAAAACTCAGATTTCTGTTGGTGCCGAGTCCACACTTTCAAGTTCTACCTCGGCTATGTGACACTAGAGGTAACAGATAAAATCAAAGTACCACCTTTGATCAGGCCATCAAACACACAGACGAAGAGGCATTGGAGGCTCAGCTTTATGATGTAGATTAAGACATGTGTATCTTGCATTGTGTAAAAAGATGCTCAAAATGTGGCCACAATCTAAACGTAGCTACAAAGTTGGTTATTAAATGAAAAATGTTTTTACATTTTTACAAAGCTATTTTATTTTTTGCAAGAAGTAGATTATGTCTTTAAAAGGCTTGCCCTGATCAGTGTAATAAAAATAAGGATGGATAGAAGGATGGATCACATTATAATCTATTTACTCCAAGGCATGATGCAAACAAAGCTCTGCTGGCTAGTGCATCCCACAGACATGCACAGGCAGTATTTGACCTTCTATAACATTCTAAACATTTTGGCTAAACAGGATTCAGTGAGGTTAAATGAGCAAACTGCAAGCACTGACATTGGTCATACTGAAAAGATTCCCTTCTGTGACGGCAGCCAAAGCAAAAGCAAAAATAATTTAAAAAAGCAGACACAATGTGCAGAAATGTGAAAAATGTGGCATGAACACTGAAAACTGAGGAAAGCAAGGACAAAAAATGATGGAAGTTGATGGACGGCATACCTTTGTGGCACTGCGGAGGTGATCGTAATACACTTCCTCTATTGCCTGGAAGTAGATCACACCCTTTAGCTTGGTCTCATGTTTATCTGTGGAAAGGAAAATGATGTGAAGAGATTTGAAAAGCCAAAGCACATCACTTGCATGCCACCTGAAATAACAGGAATACCACATGACGCAGTCATTCAAAAAAAAAATCTAAGTTTGATCATGACCATTTTGTTTTCGTAGGATAGATGAAAAAAGACAAGCGCAGCACTTTTTTTGTTTGTTTTTAAACCAATCGTGCTCTCATTGTATTTTCAGACTTGACTGCATTCTTACGCTATTCTGGTACATCATTGCAGTTTGTTTCATCAGCCACTGCAGAACTGCAGTAAGGAACTGGTGGGGAACTCAACACCCCTCTCTACCTCCAGGCACAAAAACTCCACAAGCCAACTTAAGAGTAGTAGGTAGAACGACAGCGTTTCATTTCGAGGAATAACATTTTCCTTTTAATAGGCAGCTATTATCTTCTAATGACCTCTTTAGCAGTCAAATAGCCTTGCATTTGCATCTCATTTATATGCATCTGCACATTACCAATACTCTTGATGTAATAGAGGTTGATGCATGCAAATTAGTGGCGCTAATGCTTGTCACCTCTTGTTGCTTGCTGCTCAAGGTCAAAAGACAAGGGCGAGTAGTGCAGCTTATTGGGCCTCCTCAGAGAGCATGGCTCTACAATATGTGCATTTTAACTACTGCCGAAGTAATCTCGGTACACCTCCTCACACTGGCTGCCTTTCAACAAGGTATGGTTTAAGCTGCTTTAAGCGGAACCTTCTGAGGACTTCAAAGGCTCCGGCAGCAAACAAGAGTCCCAGAGCTCACGCCAGAGCTCACGCCAGCAAGATCAAATTACACGACCGTGCACACAGCACAAACGTGCAGCTACTCAAGGTCTAGAGAACATGTTTTCTCACTCTTTCATAGCTCAACACATCTGCCATTTTACTTGGTAACAGTAATAACAATCCAATAATTCAACATTTTACTGGGAGCTTTAATGTATAACATCTGATCAATTTTTTTAAATCAGTGTTATAAATAAACCTTCTTTGCATATCGGCTGTTTGTTTCTATATGATGCCGAGACCCTGAAGCCCTAGAGGCATTGACTGAACCAGGAAATAACAAGGTTATCTACTCCAGTCTACATATTGAAACGTCTTTGGGAAAGATGTTGAACCTTGCTTCAATGATGAGCGTATTTTAGTCATTTTGGATAAAAAAATGAAAGGAGATAGATAAGTGAACGAAAGATCGACTGAATGACTATATCTACATAATATATATAATATATTGTAATTTATTTTCTTCCACAGACAACATATAACCAGTAAAAAAGTGTCTTATATTTACTTTAGACGGACCCATCACAAAATACAGCAGAAAAGCCACAGACATTAACACATTCTGTAGTGCTGAAACCATATAAGAAATTTGTAGCGCTAACTGTTCTTACCAACATAGTAAGAGAAGGTCCTTTTGAGGCGGTCGAAGACGAACCAGCGTTTCTTCCACGACTTGATCTTGCCTCCCATTTTGACCAGGTAGCCCTTACACATCTTTTCAGTAAGGATGATGTGGTAACACATCTCAATGCTGTGGCCCGACGACTCAACATGAGAGCGCAAGTCAAACTCCTCTTTCCTGATGGGCAGGTAGCGGGTCATAGGACGGGCCTGCTTTTGAAACCCAAAAGACAGAAAGGTTTCATGAAAAGATGGAGGAGTGTTCAGATGTAAACCACCTACAGGATTAATATTATGTTTTGTTATGGTAAAAAGGTTATTTTACAGGAAAAAAACTGAAATGTCTTGTACCACTATATATTGCTACATGACATCTTAATTCAAAAGGGGTACCAGGCTAAAATAACCATAACTAGCTTCAGGAACCCACATAAACTAGGTTAGTGAACTAATTTTCCACCTTTCCACCATGCAGACTCAATTATGTCTCATTATACTGACCTGAGAGAAGTTCTTGGCCCTAATCTTGACCTCTTTCTCCACTAGCTGCTGCCGATGAAATGTTTCATCCTGCAGCCGTTTCTCTGCTTCCTCCCTTCTCTTCCTCTCCTCCTCCAGAATCTGACGGCGAGCCAGGCTCTCTCGTTCCTGGAGGACAGTATGTTCATTAATATTTTTTTGATCTATGGAAGGGGTTAGCTGTGCAAGCAAGCTCCTGTTTTTTTCCCTTTTCCCTGACACAAACATTTTAATTCCTGGTGGAGATGCCCATATATGCACACTGCTGGGTGCCATGCAGCTACACTATAGTTTATTTAAAGCTTAAAAAAAAGCAATTGGATATTTGTAGAGGGAAGACACCAACAATTATCTTAAGCCTCAGATCTTCATCAGGTAATTCTCAGTGCATGAGTATACATAAAGTGAAATTGTAAAATGATCTATTTGATATTAGGCTGAAATAACCATGGAAATGCTAGAGACAAAAATGAAACATGGAGACCAATAAAAATGGATTTAAAGATTGAGCTGGTGTCTTAAGGGTTTATTTTTGAATGCTTTCTCAGCACTATGGAGTAAAACACCAAAGGAACTCCCCTCAATCACTATGTACTGTATGGATTCACAATAATGAAGTTGTGATGCTGTAATGCTTGTTGAAAGTTGCACCTCACCCGTGATTCAATGAGTCTGGCTTTCTCCAGTTGAGCCTCCTTCAGTACTTTCTCCATTTCCTCGATCTTCAGCACATCCACTCCTCCGACACTACGTCAAACCATAAAAGAGTTACTAGTGTACATAGTCCACATCATCTGTATCAGGAATTTCAATGAACTTTAAATTGAAGAATATGTTGGAGTATACAGTAAATGAGGTAAACTTTACTTTAAGTCCAGTATGTAGGGTGAGATGACCAATTTAACAAATGTCTAGTTATTCAGGGATTATTATGATAAGCAAAATCTGAAATGAAAATTTGTTCAAAAAAATCTATTTTGTATTATTAAAAGCATTTCAATGAACACTGACTATACTGGATGAAACCAATGCGTGAACCTTTGAAGATTCATATCAGTGAATTGTTGAAGCTTTGTTATATGATGGACATTTTGATTCAGTTCTTGTCATCCCAATTGTCACTGGTACTTCTTACAAAGCAACTACAATTCCATTTCATTAAAATCATCCCTAATGAGTAAAATACAAATTGCTCAAAAGATGAAGACAATGCAAGACAGTTTTGTCAGTCTCAAAATTTTAGATTGACCATCTCGCAGTGTGACAGCAACAACAACTACAACAGTGTAAACCGAACAAGCCACAGTATATAAACACATACACTTTTATGAAACTGCAAGTGCCTTGGTAAAAACAAAACTCATACAATAAGCTTTTGTTACCATTTGTCCTCACTGAGCACTCTTCATTAAACCCCACTAATAGAGCACTAATGTCTTCTGGAATGTGACACTTAAGAGCTGTAAGAGAGATTGAACAAATGTCTGGCTATAAAATAATATAATGAAAAACAACATGTCAATCTGGTCCTTCCTTCACTGCTGTAGGCTGTTTAGGGTTTCACACTCGTCCACTGGGATTTACTGTAAGTTAGGGTGTAGTAAATGTACAGAATTTTTGCTACATCTTTGAACGTTGTTGAGCCAAGTAAAGATTTAAATTCATGCAGTAACATTAATAAAAGGCTTCATTTTTGTTTATCTCCTGTGTGCTTTTTTTAATTCACTGTGTAGATTTTGCATGTTCTCTCCATGTCTGTGTAGGTTTTCTCGGGGTTCTCCAGCTTTCTCCCATAGTTCAAAAACATGCAATTAAGTTCACTGGAGAATTCTAAATTATCCATAGGTTTGAGTGGTTCGCACTAGATGTATGTATGGGTGTGATGGACTGGCGAGCTGTTCAGTGTTTTCAATGCATAACGCCAGATAGTAAGCTGGGATAGGCTCCAGCATGCCCACAGCAAAATAACTAAATAATGTGAGTGTTTACATTACATCCCTGAATATTAGAAATCTGAAATCTAAACCTTAGAAATAATCTAAAAAGGTATAATTTTGCTAGAATGCCAGACAAAAATTGAATCATAAGTTAAGGAGTTTACATTATTTTGAAACTGTAGTGAAAATAAAAGTGAGGAGGGCAGAAAAATTAGTCAAATCTTCAGATTCAGTCAGATTCAGTCCGTGTGTTTCTTTCCCTCTTTTGTACCTAAACACGTTGTCTGGTGAGCAGGCGGAGTTGTTCCCGGTGGAGATGCTGGTGTCCATGCTATCTGAGCTCTCTAAGCTCAATGTATCGTAGGGCTGCTCTAATCCTGACAAGGGCTGGTGGTGCAGGATGGAGTGATGGACCAGAGGAGGGGGCCCCACGGAGCTGTAGGCCATGACAGGGGAATATGATGGTGATGAAGAGGGTGAGGTCATTAGGTGGGGCTGAGAACTATGGAGTGCCTCCCACTGGCACTGAGCCTCTGCTGCTGCTCTCTGTTTGAGCTCGGCCAGACGTCGACGTTGCTCTTCAATTACCTGCTGACCTGGAAAGAGGAGAGGGGAGTGTAATCAGTGGCTTTATCAGAGGTTTCAATCTGTGATGATGATGATGAATGGCACAGTGACCTGATTTCTGCCATGCTGCACTAGAAAAATTACTGGAGCTTGTTTCCGACACAAACCGGCAAGCTGAAGATAAAGACATTGCTAGTAACTATAACTGAATATCCACTTAATATAAACCAGAATCATCTTGCAAGCAAGACCGGAACACTATGTTTTTTCCAGAATCACAAGCTCTGAGGTGATTGCTAAAATAAAAAAGCCCCATCAACACAAACCTAGAATAAAAGATAAATCTGAGCTGCTGGGCGACTTATAATGAGAACGTAGAGTACATGTGGGAAAGAAGCCCCCAGGTCAGTAACTCCAAAGGAGGAGTGTGATGACCTGAACATGCAAAATTTATTCTCCAGTAACAGGAGCATTCAAAGAAGATTGATGGAAGAAGAATTCGGTTCAATTTTGCAGACAAAAAAAAGATCAAAAGAAATCTTCAGGGAAGAAGAATTAATGGCACAGCAGAGAGGGAAAGGGGGTGAGAGAGTATAAGGTTTGGAATTAAACAGCTGCCAAGTGTCAAGTCCAGGCAAGAGTTAACTTTGATGGATAAATCAATAGCACTAACCGCCAGAACAGCTTAACTTCTTTATACAGACAAGCTCTGTATTGGCTACTCTAGAAACACAGCATCTTAAATTCAATGCTAAAAGGTATAGTAAAATTGTTCTTTAAATTCAAACAATAGATTAAACATCTGGCATCATCTTGGAAGAGATTACAGTTACTAGTTTAGTTTAGTTAACCTTGGCAGAAGAGGGAAAAATATGTTAATTCCATATGCTTATGCAGGATCTGAAGAGAAAAGATGAAAATCAGAATGAATCCCAAAAATATAGAAAAAATAAAATATACATTATCTCCAGAACATGAACTCTTCTACCTGCCCAGCTGACCCTTTATGACACAGCTCCGGTCCTCGAGGGCTGGTGTCCCGGCTGGTTTTTCCAGCTCTCACTGATTACCTTGATCAGGTGTGTCAGTTGGCTTTTCCAGCTTGTCATTGACTGAACACACCAAGTCAAGGTAATCAATAGGAGCTAGGGCAGAGAGAGGTGGAAAACCAGCAGGCAACGGCCCTCGTCAGCATCAGTTTTAAACCCCTGCTTTATGGAGATTTGTCAGGTGAGGGCCTTGCCGGTGCAACAGTGCCAGTCGAGACAAGTTCACAAAGTAAATGCACCCAAAAAAAGACCAGCTTCAGACTGCCACCCAGAACAGATGAGCAGCAGATAGCTCAAGTAAGATACAAACCTCTTTACCCTGATCCTAGTCAACCACACGCACGCACAAGATTTGTTTGCATATTTTTTTGCCTTTATTCTACATCTTTGTAAACTGTTCGTATACACACCACAACTTTGAAGAATCCACATGACTTAATTAAGTGGTGCTGTTGATTTTTCACAAGTTCCTTTCTGAATCTAGAAGTACATTTTGCACTGATTGCCAGGTGTGTGTTTTGGCAGTCAGGGTAAACATGAGGTGTCCTTCTTTTCTATCCTCTCACCCCAGCTGGTCGAGGCAGATGGCCGCCCGCCTTGAGCCTGGTTCTGCTGGTGGTTTCTTTTGTTACTCTCCACTGTTACTATTAATTAGTGGGAGAGCTGAACAGCTCTCACACTATTGATATCTTCGCACTTTATTAGTGTGAGAGCTGAACAGCTCTCACACTATTGAGATCTTCGCTCTTTATTAGTGGGAGAGCTGAACAGCTCTCACACTATTGATATCTTCGCTCTTCATTAGTGGGAGAGCTGAACAGCTCTCACACTATTAAAATCTTCGCTCTTTATTAGTGGGAGAGCTGAACAGCTCTCACACTATTGATATCTTCGCTCTTTATTAGTGGGAGAGCTGAACAGCTCTCACACTATTGAGATCTTCGCTCTTTATTAGTGGGAGAGCTGAACAGCTCTCACACTATTGATATCTTCGCTCTTTATTAGTGGGAGAGCTGAACAGCTCTCACACTATTGAGATCTTCGCTCTTTATTAGTGGGAGAGCTGAACAGCTCTCACACTATTGAGATCTTCGCTCTTTATTAGTGGGAGAGCTGAACAGCTCTCACACTATTGATATCTTCGCTCTTTATTAGTGGGAGAGCTGAACAGCTCTCACACTATTGAGATCTTCGCTCTTTATTATTATTAGTGGGAGAGCTGAACAGCTCTCACACTATTGAGATCTTCGCTCTTTATTAGTGGGAGAGCTGAACAGCTCTCACACTATTGAGATCTTCGCTCTTTATTATTAGTGGGAGAGCTGAACAGCTCTCACACTATTGAGATCTTCGCTCTTTATTATTAGTGGGAGAGCTGAACAGCTCTCACACTATTGAGATCTTCGCTCTTTATTATTATTATTCTTATTATTTCGCCCCGTTTTTCGGTCGCTATCTACTTCTCAACGCTTCATCGCAGAATCATCGTTCAACGTTCTAAACGTGCGTCATCGTTAGACGATGCAGGCTATTACTTTTCACGTTTTCAGCTTTTCAACTTTTAACGTTATTCAACGTTTTCCGTCGTTTTTTTATAATGGTCGTCTATGGGAATCATCGTTCAACTTTCTGTCAACTTCCCTCTTTTCATGAGCGTCTATCATCGTCATACTTTGGCGTAGAAACGTCATTTCAACGTCAAAAGCGTCTATCATCTTTCAACGTTCTCCGTGTAAATCAGCGTCCTCGTATCTTTTATAGTTTTCGACTTGTGAGCGTTTAAATATCGTGTGGTTTTTGTTAAATTTTCAGCTTTTCCATTAGTGTGTATTGGGTCTGTTAGAGTGCGTGATGTCACAGCTACAGTGAGAAGGTGCGCTTTTTTAAGACAGAACTTCTGTCTCTAACTCGTCACTACAGCCACAATTTTTACTCTATCAACGTAATTACTTCACTAAATCGTAGTCATACTTGTCTTCTTTCTAATGATGTGTCTGGCTATACCCTCAGACCTATACTTTAGTCGCTATCGACCTCAAAGTGCAAAGAGATCCTGAAATTCTCCCATTGACTCTAATGATAATTTTTGGCAGACGTCTGAGGAGAAAAACAGAGGAGACATATTTTGAAATTGCCACTGTGGCTACAAGCTTTTGTCCTTAAACATAAAATTCACACCATTTGCTCATTGAAGCCTTGGGACTCGTAAAATGAAATAATTTTTGTGATAACTATCATGGTTTAGCTGAAACAAGCCTGTTTATACAGGGTGAAACTCTGCTTTCACAGAGCAGAGTGAGCCTGATTTTCCCGCCTTTTGTCTCCATGGCGACGGCGCAACTGCAGATTTGACTGACAGGTCAAAACTGCTGATGCTCTGTGTACAGAGCAGTTCCATGCTTATTATTGATTACTCAACTACAATATTGGATTGTGTAGTAATTAAGCACACACTTCCTCTTAATCCTTTCAAAGTAAAAGCACCAAGCCAAATAATTAGCTTTAATAGCAATATTTCTACTTTTAGATGGGTAATTATGACTATTTAAAGATAGATTAACAGTTTAGTAATTACCCACACATGCTTCCTCTACATCCTTTCAAAATAAAAGCACCAATGCCATTTATTAGCTTTAAATGCACTGTTTTTGCCTTTGAATGGGTAATTATGATTATTTAAAGACTAATTGACAGTTACGCTATTACCCCCACACATTTCCTCTAAATCCTTTCAAAATAAAAGCACCAATTACAATTTAATACCTTTAATGGCAAGATTGATTAGAAAGTTTGTGGTTCTGAATACTAACCAATCGTTAATGAGACTACTTTAGAGTTCAGTAAATAGCCACTCAAACTTATTAGGGTGCTTTTATTCTGAAAGTGCTAAATCTAAATTTTTTGCTTTTAATAGGGCTATTCTTGCTATTGAATGATAAATTATGAGTATCTAATGACTATTTTATAGTTTAGTAATTGCCCACACACAACCTCTAAATCCTTTCAAAATAAAAGCACCAATGTAATTTATTACCCTAAATGGCAAGATTTTTGTTTCTGACTGGTAAATTTTTAATAGTTATTTAACTATTACATAGTTAGGTAATTATTTACAAATACTTTCTTCAAATCAAAAATCTAGTCAGCTTATTTATGATTGTCAACAATGCAACTTGGTCAACTTTTTAATCTTTGACATCTTTTCAGCTTGGTCAAATTAGGAATTTTTTAAATCGCCATCTTTTGTCATCGTTTTATTCTTTGTCAACGTTTTCTCGTTTTCATCGTTTTCATCGTTTTCATCTTTTTGCCGTAGTCAACTTTTGGACGCAGTTAACTTTTTGACGTCAGCAGCTTAATCAGCGTTTGTCATCGTTGCGGCAGCAGATCAGCTCTCCCACGTAATTTCTCGAGAAATTACTTTTTCTAGTTATTATTATTATTCTTATTATTTCGCCCCGTTTTTCGGTCGCTATCTACTTCTCAACGCTTCATCGTAGAATCATCGTTCAACGTTCTAAACGTGCGTCATCGTTAGACGATGCAGGCTATTACTTTTCACGTTTTCAGCTTTTAAACTTTTAACGTTATTCAACGTTTTTCGTCGTTTTTTTATAATGGTCGTCTATGGGAATCATCGTTCAACTTTCTGTCAACTTCACTCTTTTCATCAGCGTCTATCATCGTCATACTTTGGCGTAGAAACGTCATTTCAACGTCAAAATCATCTATCATCTTTCATCGTTCTCCGTGTAAATCAGCGTCCTCGTATCTTTTATAGTTTTCAACTTGTGAGCGTTTAAATATCGTGTGGTTTTTGTTAAATTTTCAGCTTTTCCATTAGTGTGTATTGGCTCTGCTAGAGTGCGTGATGTCACAGCTACAGTGAGAAGGTGCGCTTTTTTAAGACAGAACTTCTGTCTCTAACTCGTCACTACAGCCACAATTTTTACTCTATCAACGTAATTACTTCACTAAATCGTAGTCATACTTGTCTTCTTTCTAATGATGTGTCTGGATATACCCTCAGACCTATACTTTAGTCGCTATCGACCTCAAAGTGCAGAGAGATCCTGAAATTCTCCCATTGACTCTAATGATAATTTTTGGCAGACGTCTGAGGAGAAAAACAGAGGAGACATATTTTGAAATTGCCACTGTGGCTACAAGCTTTTGTCCTTAAACATAAAATTCACACCATTTGCTCATTGAAGCCTTGGGACTCGTAAAATGAAATAATTTTTGTGATAACTATCATGGTTTAGCTGAAACAAGCCTGTTTATACAGGGTGAAACTCTGCTTTTTACAGAGCAGAGTGAGCCTGATTTTCCCGCCTTTCGTCTCCATGGCGACAGCGCAGCTGCAGATTTCACTGACAGGTCAAACTTCTGATGCTCAGTGTAGACAGCAGTTCCATGCTTATTACTGATTACTCAACTACACTATTGGATTGTGTAGTAATTAAGCACACACTTCCTCTAAATCCTTTCAAAATAAAAGCACCAAGCCAAATAATTAGCTTTAATAGCAATATTTCTGCTTTTAGATGGGTAATTATGACTGTTTAAATATAGATTAACAGTTTAGTAATGACCCACACATGCTTCCTCTACATCCTTTCAAAATAAAAGCACCAATGCCAATTATTAGCTTTAACTGCACTGTTTTTGCCTTTGAATGGGTAATTATGATTATTTAAAGACTAGTTGACAGTTACGCTATTACCCCCACACATTTCCTCTAAATCCTTTCAAAATAAAAGCACCAATTACAATTTTTTACTTTTAATGGCAAGATTGATTAGAAAGTTTGTGGTTCTGAATACTAACCAATCGTTAATGAGACTACTTTAGAGTTCAGTAAATAGCCACTCAAACTTATTAGGGTGCTTTTATTCTGAAAGGGCTAAATCTAAATCTTTTGCTTTAATAGGGCTATTGTTTCTATTGAATGATAAATTATGACTATCTAATGACTATTTTATAATTTAGTAATCACTCACACACAACCTCTAAATCCTTTCAAAATAAAAGCACCAATGTAATTTATTATCTTAAATGGCAAGATTTTTGTTTCTGACTGGTAAATTTTTAATAGTTATAAAACTATTACACAGTTAGGTAATTATTTACAAATACTTTCTTCAAATCAAAAAGATAGTGAGCTTATTTATGATTGTCAACAATGCACTCTGGTCAACTTTTTAATCTTTGACATCTTTTTACCTTGGTCAACTTTTGAGTCATTGTCATATTTTAATCTTGTCTTAGTATGACCTTGGTCATCTTTTTAATCATCATGTTTTTAATCGCCATCTTTTGTCATCGTTTTAATCTTTGTCAACGTTTTCATCGCTTTGCCGTAGTCAACTTTTGGACGTAGTCAACTTTTTTGACGTCAGCAGCTTAATCAACGTTTGTCATCGTTGCGGCAGCAGATCAGCTCTCCCACGTAATTTCTCGAGAAATTACTTTTTCTAGTTATTATTATTATTATTCTTATTATTTCGCCCCGTTTTTCGGTCGCTATCTACTTCTCAACGCTTCATCGCAGAATCATCGTTCAACGTTCTAAACGTGCGTCATCGTTAGACGATGCAGGCTATTACTTTTCACGTTTTCAGCTTTTAAACTTTTAACGTTATTCAACGTTTTTCGTCGTTTTTTTATAATGGTCGTCTATGGGAATCATCGTTCAACTTTCTGTCAACTTCCCTCTTTTCATGAGCGTCTATCATCGTCATACTTTGGCGTAGAAACGTCATTTCAACGTCAAAAGCGTCTATCATCTTTCAACGTTCTCCGTGTAAATCAGCGTCCTCGTATCTTTTATAGTTTTCGACTTGTGAGCGTTTAAATATCGTGTGGTTTTTGTTAAATTTTCAGCTTTTCCATTAGTGTGTATTGGGTCTGTTAGAGTGCGTGATGTCACAGCTACAGTGAGAAGGTGCGCTTTTTTAAGACAGAACTTCTGTCTCTAACTCGTCACTACAGCCACAATTTTTACTCTATCAACGTAATTACTTCACTAAATCGTAGTCATACTTGTCTTCTTTCTAATGATGTGTCTGGCTATACCCTCAGACCTATACTTTAGTCGCTATCGACCTCAAAGTGCAGAGAGATCCTGAAATTCTCCCATTGACTCTAATGATAATTTTTGGCAGACGTCTGAGGAGAAAAACAGAGGAGACATATTTTGAAATTGCCACTGTGGCTACAAGCTTTTGTCCTTAAACATAAAATTCACACCATTTGCTCATTGAAGCCTTGGGACTCGTAAAATGAAATAATTTTTGTGATAACTATCATGGTTTAGCTGAAACAAGCCTGTTTATACAGGGTGAAACTCTGCTTTCACAGAGCAGAGTGAGCCTGATTTTCCCGCCTTTTGTCTCCATGGCGACGGCGCAGCTGCAGATTTGACTGACAGGTCAAAACTGCTGATGCTCTGTGTACAGAGCAGTTCCATGCTTATTATTGATTACTCAACTACAATATTGGATTGTGTAGTAATTAAGCACACACTTCCTCTTAATCCTTTCAAAGTAAAAGCACCAAGCCAAATAATTAGCTTTAATAGCAATATTTCTACTTTTAGATGGGTAATTATGACTATTTAAAGATAGATTAACAGTTTAGTAATTACCCACACATGCTTCCTCTACATCCTTTCAAAATAAAAGCACCAATGCCATTTATTAGCTTTAAATGCACTGTTTTTGCCTTTGAATGGGTAATTATGATTATTTAAAGACTAATTGACAGTTACGCTATTACCCCCACACATTTCCTCTAAATCCTTTCAAAATAAAAGCACCAATTACAATTTAATACATTTAATGGCAAGATTGATTAGAAAGTTTGTGGTTCTGAATACTAACCAATCGTTAATGACACTACTTTAGAGTTCAGTAAATAGCCACTCAAACTTATTAGGGTGCTTTTATTCTGAAAGTGCTAAATCTAAATTTTTTGCTTTTAATAGGGCTATTCTTGCTATTGAATGATAAATTATGAGTATCTAATGACTATTTTATAGTTTAGTAATTGCCCACACACAACCTCTAAATCCTTTCAAAATAAAAGCACCAATGTAATTTATTACCCTAAATGGCAAGATTTTTGTTTCTGACTGGTAAATTTTTAATAGTTATTTAACTATTACATAGTTAGGTAATTATTTACAAATACTTTCTTCAAATCAAAAATCTAGTCAGCTTATTTATGATTGTCAACAATGCAACTTGGTCAACTTTTTAATCTTTGACATCTTTTCAGCTTGGTCAAATTAGGAATTTTTTAAATCGCCATCTTTTGTCATCGTTTTATTCTTTGTCAACGTTTTCTCGTTTTCATCGTTTTCATCGTTTTCATCTTTTTGCCGTAGTCAACTTTTGGACGCAGTTAACTTTTTGACGTCAGCAGCTTAATCAGCGTTTGTCATCGTTGCGGCAGCAGATCAGCTCTCCCACGTAATTTCTCGAGAAATTACTTTTTCTAGTTATTATTCTTATTATTTCGCCCGTTTTTCGGTCGCTATCTGCTTCTCAACGCTTCATCGCAGAATCATCGTTCAACGTTCTAAACGTGCGTCATCGTTAGACGATGCAGGCTATTACTTTTCACGTTTTCAGCTTTTCAACTTTTAACGTTATTCAACGTTTTCCGTTGTTTTTTTATAATGGTCGTCTATGGGAATCATCGTTCAACTTTCTGTCAACTTCCCTCTTTTCATCAGCGTCTATCATCGTCATACTTTGGCGTAGAAACGTCATTTCAACGTCAAAAGCGTCTATCATCTTTCAACGTTCTCCGTGTAAATCAGCGTCCTCGTATCTTTTATAGTTTTCGACTTGTGAGCGTTTAAATATCGTGTGGTTTTTGTTAAATTTTCAGCTTTTCCATTAGTGTGTATTGGGTCAGTTAGAGTGCGTGATGTCACAGCTACAGTGAGAAGGTGCGCTTTTTTAAGACAGAACTTCTGTCTCTAACTCGTCACTACAGCCACAATTTTTACTCTATCAACATAATTACTTCACTAAATCGTAGTCATACTTGTCTTCTTTCTAATGATGTGTCTGGATATACCCTCAGACCTATACTTTAGTCGCTATCAACCTCAAAGTGCAGAGAGATCCTGAAATTCTCCCATAGACTCTAATGATAATTTTTGGCAGACGTCTGGGGAGAAAAACAGAGGAGACATATTTTGAAATTGCCACTGTGGCTACAAGCTTTTATCCTCAAATATAAAATTCACACCAGTTGCTCATTGAAGCCTTGGGACTCGTAAAATGAAATAATTTTTGTGATAACTATCATGGTTTAACTGGAACAAGCCTGTTTATACAGGGTGAAACTCTGCTTTTACAGAGCAGAGTGAGCCTGATATTCCCGCCTTTCGTCTCCATGGCGACGGCGCAGCTGCAGATTTCACTGACAGGTCAAACTGCTGATGCTCAGTGTAGACAGCAGTTCCATGCTTATTACTGATTACTCAACTACACTATTGGATTGTGTAGTAATTAAGCACACACTTCCTCTAAATCCTTTCAAAATAAAAGCACCAAGCCAAATAATTAGCTTTAATAGCAATATTTCAACTTTTAGATGGGTAATTATGACTATTTAAAGATAGATTAACAGTTTAGTAATTACCCACACGTGCTTCCTCTACACCCTTTCAAAATAAAAGCACCAATGCCAATTATTAGCTTTAACTGCACTGTTTTTGCCTTTGAATGGGTAATTATGATTATTAATGGGTAATTAAAGACTAATTGACAGTTATGCTATTACCCCCACACATTTCCTCTAAATCCTTTCAAAATAAAAGCACCAATTACAATTTATTACCTTTAATGGCAAGATTGATTAAAACATTTGTGGTTCTGAATACTTACCAATCGTTAATGGGACTACTTTAGAGTTCAGTAAATAGACACTCAAACTTATTAGGGTGCTTTTATTCTGAAAGTGCTAAATCTAAATCTTTTGCTTTAATAGGGCTATTCTTGCTATTGAATGATAAACTATGACTATCTAATGACTATTTTATAGTTTAGTAATCGCCCACACACAACCTCTAAATCCTTTCAAAATAAAAGCACCAATGTAATTTATTACCTTAAATGGCAAGATTTTTGTTTCTGACTGGTAAATTTCTACTAGTTATTAAACTATTACACAGTTAGGTAATTATTTACAAATACTTTCTTCAAATCAAAAAGATAGTCAGCTTATTTTTGATTGTCAACAATGCACCTTGGTCAACTTTTTAATATTTTAAACGTGGTCAACTTTTGAATCATTGTCATCTCTTTAATATTGTCATAGTATGACCTTGGTCATCTTTTTAATCATCATCTTTTTAATCGCCATCTTTTGTCATCGTTTTAATCTTTGTCAACGTTTTCTCGTTTTCATCGTTTTCATCGTTTTCATCGTTTTCATCGTTTTGCCGTAGTCAACTTTTTGACGTCAGCAGCTTAATCAGCGTTTGTCATCGTTGCGGCAGCAGATCAGCTCTCCCACGTAATTTCTCGAGAAATTACTTTTTCTAGTTATTCTTATTATTTCGCCCCGTTTTTCGGTCGCTATCTACTTCTCAACGCTTCATCGCAGAATCATCGTTCAACGTTCTAAACGTGCGTCATCGTTAGACGATGCAGGCTATTACTTTTCACGTTTTCAGCTTTTCAACTTTTAACGTTATTCAACGTTTTCCGTCGTTTTTTTATAATGGTCGTCTATGGGAATCATCGTTCAACTTTCTGTCAACTTCCCTCTTTTCATCAGCGTCTATCATCGTCATACTTTGGCGTAGAAACGTCATTTCAACGTCAAAAGCGTCTATCGTCTTTCAACGTTCTCCGTGTAAATCAGCGTCCTCGTATCTTTTATAGTTTTCGACTTGTGAGAGTTTAAATATGGTGTGGTTTTTGTTAAATTTTCAGCTTTTCCATTAGTGTGTATTGGGTCTGTTAGAGTGCGTGATGTCACAGCTACAGTGAGAAGGTGCGCTTTTTTAAGACAGAACTTCTGTCTCTAACTCGTCACTACAGCCACAATTTTTACTCTATCAACGTAATTACTTCACTAAATCGTAGTCATACTTGTCTTCTTTCTAATGATGTGTCTGGCTATACCCTCAGACCTATACTTTAGTCGCTATCAACCTCAAAGCGCAGAGAGATCCCGAAATTCTCCCATAGACTCTAATGATAATTTTCGGCAGACGTCTGGGGAGAAAAACAGAGGAGACATATTTTGAAATTGCCACTGTGGCTACAAGCTTTTATCCTCAAATATAAAATTCACACCATTTGCTCATTGAAGCCTTGGGACTCGTAAAATGAAATAATTTTTGTGATAACTATCATGGTTTAGCTGGAACAAGCCTGTTTATACAGGGTGAAACTCTGCTTTTACAGAGCAGAGTGAGCCTGATTTTCCCGCCTTTCGTCTCCATGGCGACGGCGCAGCTGCAGATTTCACTGACAGGTCAAACTGCTGATGCTCAGTGTAGACAGCAGTTCCATGCTTGTTACTGATTACTCAACTACACTATTGGATTGTGTAGTAATTAAGCACACACTTTCTCTAAATCCTTTCAAAATAAAAGCACCAAGCCAAATAATTAACTTTAATAGCAATATTTCAACTTTTAGATGGGTAATTATGACTATTTAAAGATAGATTAACAGTTTAGTAATTGCCCACACGTGCTTCCTCTACATCCTTTCAGAATAAAAGCACCAATGCCAATTATTAGCTTTAACTGCACTGTTTTTACCTTTGAATGGGTAATTAAAGACTAATTGACAGTTACGCTATTACCCCCACACATTTCCTCTAAATCCTTTCAAAATAAAAGCACCAATTACAATTTATTACCTTTAATGGCAAGATTGATTAAAAAAATTTGTGGTTCTGAATACTTACCAATCGTTAATGGGACTACTTTAGAGTTCAGTAAATAGCCACTCAAACTTATTAGAGTGCTTTTATTCTGAAAGGGCTAAATCTAAATCTTTTGCTTTAATAGGGCTATTCTTGCTATTGAATGATAAATTATGACTATCTAATGACTATTTTATAGTTTAGTAATCGCCCACACACAACCTCTAAATCCTATCAAAATAAAAGCACCAATGTAATTTATTACCTAAATGGCAAGATTTTTGTTTCTGACTGGTAAATTTCTACTAGTTATTAAAATATTACACAGTTAGGTAATTATTTACAAATACTTTCTTCAAATCAAAAAGATAGTCAGCTTATTTATGATTGTCAACAATGCACATTGGTCAACCTTTTAATCTTTGACATCTTTTAACCTTGGTCAACTTTTGAATCATTGTCATCTCTTTAATATTGTCATAGTATGACCTTGGTCATCTTTTTAATCATCATCTTTTTAATCGCCATCTTTTGTCATCGTTTTAATCTTTGTCAACGTTTTCTCGTTTTCATCGTTTTCATCGTTTTGCCGTAGTCAACTTTTTGACGTCAGCAGCTTAATCAGCGTTTGTCATCGTTGCGGCAGCAGATCAGCTCTCCCACGTAATTTCTCGAGAAATTACTTTTTCTAGTTATTATTCTTATTATTTCGCCCCGTTTTTCGGTCGCTATCTACTTCTCAACGCTTCATCGCAGAATCATCGTTCAACGTTCTAAACGTGCGTCATCGTTAGACGATGCAGGCTATTACTTTTCACGTTTTCAGCTTTTCAACTTTTAACGTTATTCATCGTTTTCCGTCGTTTTTTTATAATGGTCGTCTATGGGAATCATCGTTCAACTTTTTGTCAACTTGCCTCTTTTCATCAGCGTCTATCATCGTCATACTTTGGCGTAGAAACGTCATTTTAACGTCAAAAGCGTCTATCATCTTTCAGCGTTCTCCGTGTAAATCAGCGTCCTCGTATCTTTTATAGTTTTTGACTTGTGAGCGTTTAAATATGGTGTGGTTTTTGTTAAATTTTCAGCTTTTCCATTAGTGTGTGTTGGGTCAGTTAGAGTGCGTGATGTCACAGCTACAGTGAGAAGGTGCGCCTTTTTAAGACAGAACTTCTGTCTCTAACTCGTCACTACAGCCACAATTTTTACTCTATCAACATAATTACTTCACTAAATCGTAGTCATACTTGTCTTCTTTCTAATGATGTGTCTGGAAATACCCTCAGACCTATACTTTAGTCGCTATCAACCTCAAAGCGCAGAGAGATCCCGAAATTCTCCCATAGACACTAATGATAATTTTCGGCAGACGTCTGGGGAGAAAAACAGAGGAGACATATTTTGAAATTGCCACTGTGGCTACAAGCTTTTATCCTCAAACATAAAATTCACACCATTTGCTCATTGAAGCCTTGGGACTCGTAAAATGAAATAATTTTTGTGATAACTATCATGGTTTAGCTGGAACAAGCCTGTTTATACAGGGTGAAACTCTGCTTTTACAGAGCAGAGTGAGCCTGATTTTCCCGCCTTTCGTCTCCATGGCGACGGCGCAGCTGCAGATTTCACTGACAGGTCAAACTGCTGATGCTCAGTGTAGACAGCAGTTCCATGCTTATTACTGATTACTCAACTACACTATTGGATTGTGTAGTAATTAAGCACACACTTCCTCTAAATCCTTTCAAAATAAAAGCACCAAGCCAAATAATTAGCTTTAATAGCAATATTTCAACTTTTAGATGGGTAATTATGGCTATTTAAAGATAGATTAACAGTTTAGTAATTACCCACACGTGCTTCCTCTACATCCTTTCAAAATAAAAGCACCAATGCCAATTATTAGCTTTAACTGCACTGTTTTTGCCTTTGAATGGGTAATTAAAGACTAATTGACAGTTACGCTATTACCCCCACACATTTCCTCTAAATCCTTTCAAAATAAAAGCACCAATTACAATTTATTACCTTTAATGGCAAGATTAATTAAAAAAAATTGTGGTTCTGAATACTTACCAATCGTTAATGGGACTACTTTAGAGTTCAGTAAATAGCCACTCAAACTTATTAGGGTGCTTTTATTCTGAAAGGGCTAAATCTAAATCTTTTGCTTTAATAGGGCTATTCTTGCTATTGAATGATAAATTATGACTATCTAATGACTATTTTATAGTTTAGTAATCGCCCACACACAACCTCTAAATCCTTTCAAAATAAAAGCACCAATGTAATTTATTACCTTAAATGGCAAGATTTTTGTTTCTGACTGGTAAATTTCTACTAGTTATTAAAATATTACACAGTTAGGTAATTATTTACAAATACTTTCTTCAAATCAAAAAGATAGTCAGCTTATTTATGATTGTCAACAATGCACATTGGTCAACCTTTTAATCTTTGACATCTTTTAACCTTGGTCAACTTTTGAATCATTGTCATCTCTTTAATATTGTCATAGTATGACCTTGGTCATCTTTTTAATCATCATCTTTTTAATCGCCATCTTTTGTCATCGTTTTAATCTTTGTCAACGTTTTCTCGTTTTCATCGTTTTCATCGTTTTGCCGTAGTCAACTTTTTGACGTCAGCAGCTTAATCAGCGTTTGTCATCGTTGCGGCAGCAGATCAGCTCTCCCACGTAATTTCTCGAGAAATTACTTTTTCTAGTTCTTATTATTATTATTTCGCCCCGTTTTTCGGTCGCTTTCATCGTCTCAACGCTTCGTCGTAGAATCGCCGTTCAACTTTCTAAACGTGTGTCGTCTTTAGGAGATGGGGGCTATTACTTTTCACGTTTTCAGCTTTTCAACTTTTAACGTTATTCAACGTTTTTCGTCGTTTTTTTATAATGGGAATCATCGTTAAACTTTTTGTCAACTTGCCTCTTTTCGTCAGCTTCTGTCATCGTCATACTTTGGCGTAGAAACGTCATTTCAACGTCAAAAGCGTCTATCATCTTTCAACGTTCTCCGTGTAAATCAGCGTCCTCGTATCTTTTATAGTTTTCGACTTGTGAGCGTTTAAATATGGTGTGGTTTTTGTTAAATTTTCAGCTTTTCCATTAGTGTGTATTGCGTCTGCTAGAGTGCGTGATGTCACACAGCGAGTGAGAAGGTGCGCTTTTTTAAGACAGAACTTCTGTCTCTAACTCGTCACTACAGCCACAATTTTTACTCTATCAATGTAATTACTTCACTAAATCGTAGTCATACTTGTCTTCTTTTTAATGATGTGTATATACCCTGGATATACCCTCAGACCTATACTTTAGTCGCTATCAACCTCAAAGTGCAGAGAGATCCTGAAATTCTCCCATAGACTCTAATGATAATTTATGGCAGACGTCTGGGGAGAAAAACAGAGGAGACATATTTTGAAATTGCCACTGTGGCTACAAGCTTTTGTCCTTAAACATAAAATTCACACCATTTGCTCATTTAAGCCTTGGGACTCGTAAAATGAAATAATCTTTGTGATAACTATCATGGTTTAGCTGGAACAAGCCTGTTTATACAGGGTGAAACTCTGCTTTTACAGAGCAGAGTGAGCCTGATTTTCCCGCCTTTCGTCTCCATGGCGACGGCACAGCTGCAGGTGTCACTGACAGGTCAAACTCCTGATGCTCAGTGTAGACAGCAGTTCCATGCTTATTACTGATTACTCAACTACACTATTGGATTGTGTAGTAATTAAGCACACACTTCCTCTAAATCCTTTCAAAATAAAAGCACCAAGCCAAATATTTAGCTTTAATAGCAATATTTCTGCTTTTAGATGGGTAATTATGACTACTTAAAGATATATTAACAGTTACACACATGCTTCCTCTACATCCTTTCAAAATAAAAGCACCAATGCCAATTATTAGCTTTAGCTGCACTGTTTTTGCCTTTGAATGGGTAATTATGATTATTTAAAGACTAATTGACAGTTACGCTATTACCCTCACACATTTCCTCTAAATCCTTTCAAAATAAAAGCACCAATTACAATTTTTTTAGCTTTAATGGCAAGATTGATTAGAAAATTTGTGGTTCTGAATACTTACCAATCGTTAATGAGACTACTTCAGAGTTCAGTAAATAGCCACTCAAACTTACTAGGGTGCTTTTATTCTGAAAGGGCTGTATCTAAATCTTTTGCTTTAATAGGGCTGTTCTTGTTATTGAATGATAAATTATGACTATCTCATGACTATTTTATAGTTTAGTAATCGCCCACACACAACCTCTAAATTCTTTCAAAATAAAAGCACCAATGTAATTTATTACCTTAAATGGCAAGATTTTTGTTTCTGACTGGTAAATTTCTACTAGTTATTAAACTATTACACAGTTAGGTAATTATTTACAAATACTTTCTTCAAATCAAAAAGCTAGTCAGCTTATTTATGATTGTCAACAATGCACCTTAGTCAACTTTTTAATCTTTGACATCTTTTTACCCTGGTCAACTTTTGAATCATTGTCATATTTTTAATCTTGTCTTAGTATGACCTTGGTCATCTTTTTAATCATCATCTTTTAATCGCCATCTTTTGTCATCGTTTTAATCTTTGTCAACGTTTTCTCGTTTTCAGCGTTTTGCCGTAGTCAACTTTTGGACGTCAGCAGCTTAATCAGCATTTGGCATTGTTGCGGCAGAAGATCAGCTCTCCCACGTAATTTCTCGAGAAGTTACTTTTTCTAGTATTTAATTTATTTTTATTCATTTGTGAATGAAAAAGCTTTTGCCGGTCAGTGAAATTTGTTGATATTTTTATCCAGTCTGCAAGGTCTTAAACTTGCTTAGTAAAGCTTTAAGGATGGGTAAATTCTTGGCTTCCCTGAGTCATGTACCAAAGTGTTCCTGGTCAAGACAGCCTAAGAATCCTAAACTTGTCAGCATCTGGTGTGTGAATGTGTGTGTGAATGCAGTGTTAAAGTGCTATACAAGTGCAGGACAAGATTTTATTACACTTTGTTAGTAAAGATTTACTTTTTTTGGTGGAGTAATAGGCAGTTACCTTTCTGCTGCAGAGCCAGCTGTCTCTTGGTCTCGATGTCCTGCAAGGTTGCAGCCAGGTTCCTGGGCAGACTGCCAGTACGATTAGTCACCAGCAGGGGACTCTGCTGAAAAATCATTGGTCATTCCTTGATATGGAATATGCAAACTCGAGACTAATGCATTTATGAATTTAAACTTCAAGCTTAACCATAAAGCCATGACTCAAAAATGGGAGGACGCAGGATGCTCAAGCGACCAGGATTACGCATCCTGCGTCTGCTCTACATCTCCATGAATTTAAGAGAAGTACTAGTAGCTTTTGGCTGATAATGTTTCGCAGAGAACACAAGAACAGAAAAAAAAGCATATTAAGATTTAAAATAAAGGATTGTCAAACTGTCATACTTTGGAGCTTGTGTTGCGTCCCAGTGTTGCTGCTCCATGTTGTAGAGGTGATGAGGAGCTTGCTTTAGACTGTGAAAGAGACAGGCCTGGATCACTATCCATCTTGGAGCGGAACCCCTTATGGAAAAGGCAGAGGGGTTGAATAGATGGAGATTAGATGTTAAACAAAATTAGAACGACAACTAAAGACAGCATAATCGAGATGAGATCACATGCTTTAAAGCATTTTCTGTGATTGCTCACAAATATTGGTAGAACACTTCAATAAAAGGAAGGAATGAATCAAGTTCAATAGTTTGTTTTACTGACAAGGTGCTGGACAATACACAATTTAAAAACAACAACTCTGATCAGGCCACCTAAATTAAAATTCTATTCACTACTGTAAAAAAAAACTGTGTCTAAATGTTAACACTGACAGCCGTGACTGAGGTTTCGTGAGGTCAGTCACTACAGTTGATTACTCAACTTTATGCCACCCTTTTCTCCTACAGCATCCAAATAAGGCAAACACTGAAACTCCATCACCAGTGTTCAACTGTTACATTCACAAATGCATTCAGCTTGCTTCAACTGTTCTGTTTTGAGGCATTGCTAGATACTACTAACTGCCATTACCAAATATTCACACATGAATATGGCATTTTTAAAAGCCTAAAATTAACGCGTTAGAGAGAAAGAGAAAGAAGTAAAAAAGGTCCTCTACCTGCAACAAAGGCCTGCGGCCTGAGAAAGACTTAGATGGCAAAGGAGGACAGAGCTGGCTGGAACCAACCATTAGCTCCTGGTACCACTGCTCTAAGTCAAGCTTGTGGAGGTGAGGCCTACTGCTCTCAGACTGGTACTGGAGAGCATATAGAAGGAGCAGGACAGAACAGGAACCGAAGAGAAACGAAATTTTAGAAAGCATTCAAAGACAGCAGGAAAGATGCAGAAAAGATTGTATCCATCTTTCAAAGCTATGATTAACAATTTGTGTCTTCTGCCATTTGTTACTGTTGTCAGTCCCTGCATTATGCTTCATACCCTCCAGCTGCCAAATCTTTTTTACATGTCTGTATTTTAATTCTATGTTCCTGTTGCAATGACCCAGTTTCTCATATGAACATTTATGTGTCATGTTAATTTAACTCCAATTTAAATTTAACTTTAAGTCTCCAGTAGTTGTAGAAACACTGAACCACTGACTGAGTCATGCACATTTAGACACAGGTCATGAGCCAAATTATATACGACCAGACTGGAATATAATTTAGAAAGCTAATTCATTTCTGACACAGACAAATTAACCAATTCAAAGATGGTTTAGATTAATTATTTATAAAAAAAAAAAAGAAAGCTACATGTAGGGCCCAAAAGGTTACTATGAAGTTTTTCAGATACAAGCAGAGAAATCCTTTTACATGGAAAGGGCAGAGATAAGTTAATACCATTAAGAATTAATTAGAACCACTGAGAACAAAGTGAAAGCGTTAAGTGATACAGGTTGTGATGAAACGACCTGGGTGGACTGGTTCCCTTCATCTGTAAGGTTTAGATTTCTTAGTAGGCATTAGTTGTTATTGTTGTTAGAACTATGCATAGGTAGGATTTTGGTTATTTTTACTTTTATTATCATTATATTATATATTATATTATACATTATTATCATCATGATTGTTAACCTTATATTTAATATTTTTGGTGGGTCATTTCATCCCAAACCCACCAAACCTTAGTTAGACTCATAGTTGAGTGACTGAATTCAGAATTCAAGAATCCTGTTGGAGTCTTGAATCTGTTGCTGCGTCGTCAAAACACATACTGTAGGGTATGACCTCAAACTATATAATTATTTTAAACTATTACCTAACACAGTACAATACAGCAGGGGAAGAATAGCAAAGACAGCACACACCTCCATAGAAAGAGACAGGGATGAACCATGAGGAGAAGGGATGCAGGAGAAGACTTGATCTATTGCTCCAGACTGCAGTGGCTGGTGAAGAGGGGAGGTAGGGGATGATTCCACCTTTGGCATCCCATAAATCTGATTTAACTGTCCCACAGTCACATACTCCTTTACCAGAGGCAAAAGGCACACAAACAGAAAGGGGAAAGAAGATAAAAAGAGACAGAAGTGTGAGGGTGGTGGTAGATAAGCAAGGGGAGGGAAAATATGTCCAAATAGTAGCTGTGCCTCACAAAAGTGTAAAGGAAAGAAGGACTAAGGAAGCACTGGTCAAAATACAACACACAGAATATACACAATAAACACAAGAGACTGGTATTAACAGCAAACCTTGGCCTTTTGTCACATCACTAACTGCATGCCACGTCTTCAGAAACACATCAACGAGATCACCTACAAGCACGGTTTCATTTTAACCAGACAGCTATTTATTATATTACAGTGGAGGCAGTCTGATCAACAGAAAACCAGCAGAGGGAGCAGTGTGATGCCAGAACAGAAGGACAGAAGCAGAGGCGAGAGGCTCATACGCAACCAAGACAGGAAACACATAAGACAGAAGGTCTTGCTAAATGCAGAATTTACAACAAATGAGTGGCTATGGGAGGTAAATGCCCGTGCTGCCGTACATCTTATAAACAGCTTCATGAACTTCTGAACACCACCTCAACAATGAATGTACCAAATTGCCAACATGCAAGAATGTCTTTTTACACAAACACAGACACTACATAAGCACACAGCCAACCCATCCTACAGTATTCATAATATCTGGTATGAAATCAATCCAGAGTCTGTGTGAAAACAACCCCCCCCTACACACACACACACACACACACACACACACACACACACACACACACACAGGGTACTCCAACTCTCAAAGATGAAAAAAGGGAGATCTCAGATGAAATAAGTTTGAACATTAACATGGCATTGTTGTAAAAAGAAACCTGGGCAACATGATTGCACAGGTGTAACTACTATAGAGCCACAGTGCGACTGGAACACTGACAGTGTCAATGTGTGATCGGGACAAAACAACAGAGCGAGAGCAGTGGACCTCATGCGGGGATCATTAGTTGAGGTACAGTACCTCAGTGAAGCTGCTGGAGTACAACTGATAAGGAGGGGGGGTTGCAAGTAGAAAGCAGAGGCTCGAGGGAAAGAAAGCTGGGAGGAATGGACATCTTCCAGTTCAGCTTTGCTAATGTGGAGCATTTCCTGTTCCAACAGTTCATAGATAATAGCTTTTATTGCCTACAAAAAGCTATATGCTAATTGATTTTCATACAACATGAAGTTTAAGGGAATGTGCTGTTCTCCTTCTTTGTGTGGTTTGTTTGACACAATATCAGCAGCTCCTAATAAACGTTTTTTCCGCATTAAATTTTCTATTAATTATCACCATTCATGTTGAACAGTGGTTAAGAGTAAATACCTTTTCACCACATATGTACAGACAGCACTCTTACCTCTCTCATAGGAGCGGGGGATTTAGGAAAGCTCTTTCCTCCAGTTAGGCTGTTGTATTTCTTTTCCAGAGCCAACAGTCTCTCCTTTTCCTGAAACATAACAGCATAAGTATTTACACTGCAAATTTAAAATGATAAAAGCTCCCAAAATTTGCATTTTGCATGTACAGGTCATCATGCACCTTTTGGAACATTTGCAGTGTAAAGCTTCTGTCTTTAGTAAGTCGGTCAAACTCCTGAGATGCCTGCAGGCTGAGTTGTTTGGCCTGGTTTTCTAGAGCTGACACCTTCTCCTAAACAAGACAACACAAAAACATGTTAAATGCCACAGTTATAAATTACTTTGTACTAGCCTAAATCAATACTAAATAAACTATTTGCAATTTTGCAAGCAACAGCTGCATTTCTTACACAAAACTATTATTGGGAAAATCTTGCAATAGGTCCACCAGGTATTCGCTCACCTTCCTCTTCGCCACAATGCTGTGATACTGGGCACTCTCCTGCAGCAGCTGCTGGCTGATAGTTTCTCTTTCCTCCTCCAAGCTGCTTTCTCTCTCCAACTGCTGAAACTCCAGATCCTCAAACTTTTTGGTTTCTGCTTCCAACGCCTCACCATCCTGATGGAGAACCACACTTGTCATAACTAGCAATGCTATACACACAAAGTCTATTGTTTATTCAAGAATCGCCCACTATTCCCTCACTGGGAAAACTGCTGGTAGCAAAGCAAACAGGCCTTAATATTTTTATTTGAAAAACATTAAGTTGCCAGCTGAAGCTCTTTTTGGATCGAACGGGGACCATGTCGTGCTTAGTAAAACAGGGAGCCACAGGAACATGCTTCCACTGCAGCACAGTTATTGTTTTGTAAAATGATGCACCTCTATTAAAATCAAATGACAAGTGACAAACATTTTAATATTATTGCTTAAATACAATTGCACTAAAAACTAACTTTTTGTGACGCATATTCTACCATATAGACCAAACACTTGCTGACAGCTGAAGAGATAAGTGAAGAGGATTGTGCTGTGCTGTGTAAAGCTTTGAAAGAACCCCAGGCTTTATGCAAGCGATTATAATAATAATAATAATAACAACAACAACAAGCAACACAAAATGTCAAACACCTAAACATCGGAACATTGTGTTTCACCTTAATCCTGAATTGCACCACAACCTGATGTCATACTTCATATCTGCTGGCTGCTGTGCTCTCTAAATGTGAAACAAATACAACCAAAGGGGCTCTTAAAACATAGAACAACAGGGCAAGAAGGATCTACGTTAACTAATTAGTGATTGGTTAAATATATGTGAGCCATGACAAATCACAGAAGAGATGCAGGTCAGTTTCACACATGCAGTGCAGTAGAATTTACTAAAATGCATTACTAGCAATCAGGAGCTATTTGCATGTCCCTCTGAAGACCTGAAGAATCCAAATGAAGTAGGTTTGCAAAAAAATGTCTGCTGCATGTGAGATCTGTAGGGGCTTTCCATAAATACGCTGAGTGTGCATGTGTGTCAATAATCCACCTGTAGCAGTTCCCTGCTAAAAAGTTAATAAAGGGGCCAGTAAAACTATGTTTTGCCGGAGGACAGTACCAAGGAGAATAGAAAAAGGTAACTTCATCTGTAGGTAGTAGGAGGAGTATGGTAAGAGATTAAAGTTTAATTCATGTCATACCATCAGACTAAAAGAATGGAAATAATTCCCATTGAAACGAGCAAGGAACGTTAAAGCCTTACACTGAGAGGGTGGTTCACCACTACAGTGCTGTCACATTGTTGACCTTAAGGTGGTCTATTTTAAATATCTAGACAGTAATGTTAGCCTATTATTGTGTATATACATATGAACAATATACAAACAGATGTAGTAAAAGTGGAAGCAGATGTTTGTAATGTCTGGTTTGTGACTACTGTCTGGTAAGATCCATGGAAACAAAATAATTAACAATACAATACATTTAAGCACTTAAAATGACACTCGTTAACTAATTCACAACAATGCAACCCAAGTCAAAAAACTAAGAAAGCAATAAGTAAGCAGTTAGCCTATTATTTTATTTTATATTATTAGAACAGCATTCATGGCCCTGTACGAGGATAAACAGTTGAGATGATTGAGGATTTGGTTATCTCTCATCTCAAACTACTGAATTATCACATTTCAGCGATGTATTCAGCTGGTATTCTGCAAATTTAAGCAGCAGTTTTCAAAGACTGCACCTTTTCTTTCTGGCACAAATTGATATTTATAGCATCTATTGTTTATAGTATATATAATTTAAATACTAAATATTGATTTTTGTTTACTGTTTTGCTGTATTACATGATACTAAATTATTTTACTATTACAAATGCATTTTGTTAATACTGATTAACTATATTTAGCTAGGAAGCTTCTGCTTGACGTAACGACCCACCCTTTTGAGCTGTTCCTGCAATTGTTCCCGCAGAGACTCGGGACAGTTATGAACTTGTTTCTTCAGCTTGGCGTAGCCCTCCTGGAGGCCCTGCATGGCCCGGCGCTCTGCCTCAACATTTGCTCTTGCCTAAAAAGACACAACACACATAGGATGGATGGGCGAGTGGAGAAAGAAACACATTACTCAAAAATCACACCATGCCACAAGTTAGTGACAAACACACTGATTTTAGATATGGGACAGAAAGTGGACCCTAACCAGTTTATGATCAGTGAAACAATGTTGATAAGAAAATGTGTCATGGCATCTGGACTTATTTTTTCTAGGTCCACCTCTCCAAGTAGCTCAGTCTGAGAACTAGCCGCACACCAGAAATCAATCTTACAGTTTGATTTCACTTCACATCTGTGAAGAATAGGCTTGTTACATGGGCAACAGCAGGAGGATGAGAAAGTTGATGTCAAACCAAACTGGTGAATACATTTTTGGTCTCTAGCCAAATTTTCAGACTAATGAAGCATAGGTAGGAAAATGTTTTGGCCTAAAGGGCCAGATGCCATGACTCAACTTCCAGGCAACTTCAACAAGATGACTAAGAATCCTGATTGTAGCTCCAATGTTTTTTTGTCTATACAGTGTTTGAAGCACTTCAGTTCTGGTACAGTGAAGCCAATGAATCTATAGTATATTCAAAAATATTGGATGAAATATTTGATTTAAGTATATCAGTCACTAGTTCACTTCCTATAGGATTTCCAATCATAAGTGACTTTCCTTTTTGTTTCTATGGACACTAGGTAGCGAATGTCCATAGTATTGTTTCCCCAATACGATGTCATACATCACAGTGAATTAAAGGGTGAATGAAGTGTACCATGGGCAATGTCACTGTGAATGCAAGAAAGAGAAAATATTAAATTTAATGGATAATGGTTAGTTAGTGGAGTGAGCAGAAATATCCAAATGACAGGTGACAAACAATGTTAAATGTCTAATCATTTATGTGACGCTTTCAAAGTTAGGGGAAGCTAGGAATGTTCGTTATCATACAGTAGGGTCACCAAAAGACTCAAAGCAGGTAGAAATGCCCTACAGTATGTAGACAGTGTAGAAGCACCGTTAATGGTTTGTAAAGTGTGTATCCACTGTTTTGCATTCAACAGTATACACAAGCTTAACTAATATGTGAAACTTGAGGACTTGAATTGAATCAATGGATTCAAATAAAGCATTTCCCACACCCTTTATCAACCACAGACTTTACTTTGTCCTTTTCCCTCTGGATAGCGGTCTCCAGATTGTCCAACTTTTGCTGCAGTTGAGCGATGATGTCCGTCTCTGCCTCCATCTGGTCAAGCTCTGCCTGCCTCTCGCCTTGCAGCAAGGCGCACTCCATCTCTGCCTGAAAGGCAGTACCAAACAGATCAGAACCTGGCAGAATCAGCTGCGATCATGCTGTGACCATGATGTGTATTTAGCTGGTATTAATCGATGTTATTGAAAATGTATCTTCTACAGTGTTTGTGAATCCAGTACTAAACATGCACATTAAATTAAATCAAGTTAGACTCGATAGGAAATTTCAAAGTCTCTGCTTCTGTACCTCTTGTTTGGATTCTCTGAGTTGTTGGTCCAGCTCTGTCAGCCGGGCTTTGAGCTCATCAATGCGAGCAAGGACAGTAACCCGCTTGTCCTCCAAGTAATTCAGTTCCAGACAACCTGAACTACCTAAACCAGAGTCCTCATGCTGCAGGGAGGTCAGTCATTTGAGAAAGGAAGCCAGGAGAAAAGTATAGTCAGAAAGTTGGTAGCGCACATCTTTTCATTACATATCTGATTTGATAGGCCTGTCAAACTGTAGTTTTGATGATCATCCGTTTACACATAAGTATTGATCAGGTTTTCTGTCACTTTCTTTTCATATTGTTTTGTTTCTCATTTAAAGACAATTAGAAGGTGCTGTTTCAGTTGGGTTTTGCCACTTTGTTGTTTTGTCTTTTGATATAGAAATGATCAAAACTATGTGGTGATTACAATGCTGTAATAGTCACAGAGGAGACAGTTTAGACTGGGAGAAGATGAAAGAAACAAACATTAGTAGGAAATTTAGGATTAATGAGGTCCTGTAGAATGCACATATCAACAAATTCACACAAACGCTCATGTCAGCTGACATAATTAGAATTTGTTTTACACTTTGGACCCTTAAGAATCCTTTTGTGGAATCTTGGTGATCCCTTCACCTTTGACTAAACACAGCCAATTGCATTACTTTAACATGCTGGTTCCACAACGGCATGCAGAGAGCATGATGATTTTTCCTCTAACCTGTCTGTCTCCAGTGTGCAGTGCTGATGCTGTGATGGGACCAGGAGATGTCCTCACCTCCTGATGAGTGCTCTCTGTACTACTACACTCCTCCTTTAGACTCTCTTCTTCAGTCTCCCTCTGCCTTTGTGCCAGGCACAAAGCAGCTGAGGACGGTGTTCCTCCCATGACATTCTCCATGGATGGTCTTCGCTCTGAGCCATCTGCCAGAACTGTCCTTACAGAGTCCATCGAGTCCAGGCCAGCACTCTCTCCTTTGTTGTATTCAGCACAAAGATTTAGGATGGTCTCTAGCCGCTGTCTCTCCTGTAGCAAAAAACAAGCACCACAAAAGAGGAAGGCATCATAGGTAAATATTAGGACACTTAAACCAAAACATATGTTTTAAAGCATCTATAATAAAACATAGCCCATTAAAACACTGTTCAAAATCGCAATCCATTTAAATAGACAAAATATGTGCAAGAATACATGAATGGATTTGGTGGTGATTTTAAACTAACTTCATAACCTTTTACACTGGTTAAACCAGTATGGGCTAAAAGTTAAAGATTATTGAATACTAGCATAACATTTTAGTTACTTTAGCATAATATTAATCCTAATGATCAATATTAAAATTTGACATTTACTGTAATAAGGCCTTTAGCTTTCAGTGAGCCACTTAAGTTTAGTTTCTACAGTGCCCATAACCACAGGTTAATATCATCTGTCACATTACTCCTATGATCATACATGTACAGTAAGATCTACAGGAGAGTATCAATCAGTCTTCACACAACCACACAAAGTCTTTTCCACTTTAAGGCCTGGTGGTGGCATGCTGTGATTGACTGTCAAGCTGTCACCATGAAGGGCCACTCCACCACCAGGGGCCCAGTCATGCAGGGCCAAAAAACTAACCTCTGAACTCTAAGTGTCTATAACTGTCTCCCACTGAGCCCTTCGGCTGGAGGCAGTGTCTAAGGCCTGCAGACAGACACAAATTACAGCTCTGCAGCACTGTTGACTTCTTCAACTAGCAGTAGTACTATTCTCTATATTTTGGATAAAGACGGGTAAACAAATACCCATCTACATTTTCTGAGACTGCTATAAAAACAAACCCCCGAGCCAATTTAACAGTTTAACATGCAGTGGGGTTTCTGATTGTTGAATTTCTTTGTGTAACACATTGAAAGAACAAATGCATCTTCATTAAGAAAAACAAGCCATTATAAATGACTTTCTAGCATATACAGGACTCTTTCAGCTGGACCCTGTTTTCAGACTTTCAGTCTGAAATCCCTCTGGATCACCTATGTTTTTTAACCACCATTGTTAAAAAAAACAAATTTATCTTTTCTGAAAGTCTTCAAACTGACAGAGCAGAAAATGATAGCCTACCAGAAACTGATCTTCTACTTTATATCAAAACTATGTGAGTTTTGGTAAACAGTGAAGCGCAATCTCATCAAAGCTGCAGGTTTATCAGGTCTAAATAGTAATACAGTTTGGTGGTAAAGTCTGTTGTTCACTGCCCCAGTAAGAACTGGAAGGGACACTTGAAACAGAAACATTAAAACGAAAGACTTTTTCGACTCAAAGACTCAACAACAACTGAAGCAGGTGTAATGCTTAAAGTGAAAGTGAACTATGTAAATAATATGCAAAGATACCAACAACTGGCAGGGCATACAGTACCTCATGGAGCAATGCTGTTAGGATAAGCTTCTCTTTAGCCTATACCAGCAGATACATGAGAATCTGCTCGGTGAGACAAGAATATAAAACTATCTATTCTAGCTCTGAAAGGCCTGGGAGATTTTGTTGCCCTGACTGGCTGGATTGGGGACACCCTACGTACACAGGTGGTGAATAAGGGGTAGTAATGACATATGGAGAGGACTTTCAAATAGAATTTTTTCCTGCACGCACATTCTACTCTTTACTTCAAATATGTAAATGAATTAAAGGTAGGCAGGAATAGAATGCAGGCATGAAACATACTTTGAAGTGCTTTTAAACTGTACAATTTGCTCAGGGTCTAACTTGCATCTTTTTATCTTTGGCTTTTTAATAATACATAAGTACGTGTAACCCTTTCAAGTGGTTTCCAATGCATTATACATCAAGAGTAGGCTCAGAAGCACAGATTCGGGGTGGATTTTTATTCAATTTAAGGCTTTTCACAAATTCCAAGCCTCAGTGGGAGATTATGGTGATATATAGTAGACGGGAGTCTACAGAACAAGGTGCTGTTTACATTTGCATCATATACTGTACAGCTAAGGTGCAAACCAGGTGATATGGTTTTACAGAAGTTGCAGATGCAAATGCAGAACAGGAGGAAAACACAATGTAGAAAAAGAATGTGAGAGGTTGGTGGTGGACGTACTCAGAGTGACATGGAGAAAATGACCCATTGTGGCTAAAGAGATAAACAGCATAGTTTACGGAAATGACAACTGTCTAACATATTAAGTTGCACAGTGGCCCTGTGATCTTCACAATTCAAATTGACATTATGATTTTAACATGATTTTGAGCCACACATTGTAAATAAAACTGTCTTAAAAGACGTACACTATAAAATAACATATAGGACGAGGGACAGGTTTGGACAGCATTGCTTGTTTTTTGATTCTTTGAATCACGTTTTAACCTGGCTGACAGAGGGTGAATTAGCACTTTACTACTGAACAGTTAGATGACCCCCTCTAGTGGAGAGGTCATAAAAAGCAACTTTTTTACGTGAAGAAAGATACAACATGATCGTCAAAACATTAAGACTTAATAAAACACCTGCAACACAGAAAGAATAACAACATGACATACTAATCTGGATGTTGTTTTCAGTTACAGAAATCACCACGTGGCAGGTTTGTTCTCGCGGTCTAAAGAATGGATTACTGCAGCTTCCCTAGGGACAGACAGAGGAGCAGATCTACGACTGCGCCAGATACAGAGCCACAGAGTTCACTCAACTTCTCTGTCTTATCTGTCCAAGCCTGCGTAGCTCTGATGAGTTTAAATGAAAACACAGATATGCCACCTTCCCTGTTACTGGTGATTTCAAAGGCAAGTGCTATCTGAAATCTAATTACATTAAGTATAGATCAAGTTACATATAGCTCTAAATACATAAATCTAATTACACACACACACACACACACACACACACACACACACACACACACACACACACACACACACACACACACACACACACACACACACACACACACACACACACACACACACACACACACACACTTCCAACATTTTTGGCTCTATACACTACTACAATGGATTTCCTACTTCCACCTCTTGAGGAGTGCAGACGTGTTTTCTCTCAGCTCCCACTCTACTTTGCTTGCAGTGTCCTTGTCCTGTATCTTCTGTGCACCCTGATCTGCTATTCTGGAATAACTATTTTTTGAACATAGAGCTAATTAACGCGTCACTCAGCGCATTGGATAAAGTTTTCTCACAAAGGAAAGGATTTTTCGGGAGAACCACCCTGCCCCTCGGGGACTCTTGCCTCTGGTTAGATGCAAGACGCTTGGAATTCCTGGTGCCCCGTGTGTCTGGAGCCACTATCCATCGAGGATGCGGAGGATCTATTCATAATTTGGACTTTGATAACTGGGCTAATCATAATTTGCTTTGTTGATGGCCCGGATTCATGGACTGACAACTAACATCTCATGTTGTTCGGATGATTTGCATCAGAGGATGACCCGAATTGAGGGACTGATCAGTAACATCTCAGCTGGTTTGGATGCTCGGATTGCAGGACTGACTAGTAAGATCGCAGCCTGTTTGCAGATGTTATTCGTCTGTCTCTTGTCTTCTTCCAGACAGACTGAACACTTGGTGAATATGGTGACAGCTTTATCTGACAGGTTTGAGGAGATGTCACGGCTACCCCAAGGTCCCACAAGAGGCGATGAAGCCCTGAGTTCTGATGGATTGGATTATTGATCTAGACAAATTAGTCATGGATTGTTAAATGTACTAGAATTGGCTGTGTAATATTCTGTCCCTTCTCCCTCACCCCTCCCTTCCTGGGTCCAATCTAGCTCACCAGCTGTGCTTCTATCTTCTTTACCTTATTGTGTCTTCCTTCAAGAACAACTTTTGGACTGGCTTGTAAACATCTTGGTCGGCCTCGGTTATACATCTACAAACAACACTTCACTATACTGATGCAGATACACCCTCTGCCCTACCCTCCAAGACTAGTCTCACAATCTGCTCTCCGGCACCATCTATCTCATCATTCCACCCCAGCCTGATGTGTCCATAAAAACATTCCAGCGAGTTTCCACTTGTACTGTGCCCACTCCTGTATTTTATCGTTTTGTTTTTGTATCGTACTGATTGTATTGCAACTTGCCTAACTTGCTTCAGGAATGGCGCAGTCGGAACAGTCCCTTGGCAATTCCTTGTTTGTCCTGTGCAAACTTGGCGAATAAACTGATTCTGAAATAAAACGAACAAGATGTGGGACCAAAAGTACCACCAAGACCAAAAGTAATCTGACAATTGGTTTGTTTCTCAGCTGTTTCATGGCCAGGTGTGTGTTATTCCCTCATTTATTATTTTAATTACAATGAGCAGATAAAAGGTCCAGAGTTCATCTGAAGTGTGCTGTATGCATTTGGAATCTGTTGCTGTCAACTCTCAAGATGAGATCCTAAGAGCTGTCATTATCAGTGAAGCAAGCCATCATTAGACTGAAAAAAACAAAAGAAAGCCAGAGAGATAGCAAAAAATATAAGGCGTGGCCAAAATGACTTTCTGGAATATTCTTTAAAAAAAATATTTTATAATTTATTTATTTATATACACACTCTATTCTCACCCTCCGCGGGTGGTCTCATCCACTTTCCAAGCACGGGTCCTCTACCAGAGGCCAGGGAGCTTGAGGGTTCTGCGCAGTATCCTTGCTGTTCCTAGGACTGCACTTTTCTGGACTGAGATTTCGGATGTTTTTCCAGGGATCTGTCGTAGCCACTCCTCCAGTTTGGGGGTCACAGCCCCTAGTGCTCCGATCACCACAGGCACCACTGTGGCCTTCACCTTCCAAGCCTTCTCCAGTTCTTCTCTGAGCCCTTGGTATTTCTCTAGTTTCTCATGTTCCTTTTTCCTGATGTTGCCATCGCTTGGTATTGCCACATCCACCACTACGGCTTTCCTCTGCTCTTTATCCACCACCACAATGTCTGGTTGGTTCGCCATTACCATTCTGTCAGTCTGGATCTGGAAGTCCCACAGGATCTTGGCTTGCTCGTTCTCTACCACCTTGGGAGGTGTTTCCCACTTTGACCTTGGGGTTTCCAGTCCATACTCCGCGCAGATGTTCCTGTATACTATGCCAGCC